>NC_056619.1:24434526-24624526 GCF_018340385.1 Cyprinus carpio | reverse complement strand
TTTTTATTTAATTATAAAATAATAACATTTTTACATGAATAAACTTAATATAAAATAATAAAATAATAATAATTGAAATAACAGCTGGAAATTACGCCGCTCTGATGCAGGATGACAACTACATTCATAAACACTTTTGCTAGAAACGATAAACGATGGCATATGGTGCAAAACATTGCTGATTTGCTTCATTTTTAATGATTTTGTTTCATTTTTAACCCATTCTTAAAGATATTTCCAAGACTATTAGTCAATCTTGCACTTGTATGTAAATGACGTTTTATTGTCAACATTTAAATCAGCAGAATTCACAACATTATTACGTTGCATGTTTTAATGCAGTGAGGAGCGTCCAGTTATCTTGAAATTGAAATACAAGTCACATTTTAATTAAAATCGTACCTACTGACATTACAAACAAACGAGGCAAGAAAAAAATGTTAAAAATTGATGTTAATTGCAGTTCATTAATCACACTGGAAATAGAAGGTCAAGGCATGGCAAATGTAGAAGGTCATCTGGTATTCCATGCATACAGGAAATTCACATACTGTGCACACTATACACAATATAAACTGCAGGTAGAGTAGATATAGTCTGACAGTACGATATACTGAATGTAACCTGCATATGCATGGCCAAACAGTACACTACCATAACACTTACCATTGCTGCAATATATTATGCATACAGTAGAATACTTATAAAACATACTAATTTTCTCAAAATAAACAGAGCTTGATGTACGGAATACTGTATCTGCAATGCATATCCATCTCCAATGCAAGAAAAAGTTTAATATGAGTTGTGATTTTGATCTTTTTCTTGATTTATTATTAAAGGACACACTGTATTTCAAATGCCATAAATAAATAAAGAATACAAATAAAAGATAAGGATTAAATAAAAATTAAATAAATAAAAACAGAGCTTATTGCATGGAATTTTGCATCCCACAATGCAATGCACTTTCATCTCCAGTGTGATGAACGAGCTGAATTCAACGTGGCAAGGTTATGCGACAACAAAATATTAGAAACGTTTAGCATAGAAAACCACAGGTAATAACATTTACAAGATCAAAGAACACAGCGAGAACACAGCTCTGTCCCGAAAATCCTCTCGGGCCGGCTCAGGACCTGCGGGCCATCCTTATTTTTGAGCCCTAAAAAAAGTGTCACATTTTCAAAGCTGAAGCAGAACGTGAACACATCAGGTTGAGGGCATAAAATGCCTCTTTAATGTAACTAATTGCCACAACCTTTCTCCTGACCTCATTTTTGCACGTAATGAATCACTGTGTGGCAATGAAGAAACCCTTGACCATAAATAAGTGGACTAACAGGAAACAAATGTATCAACAACACAGCCAGAGGCCTGGCATTTCACTGACACCGACTTCTATTTCCCTTCTCCATTAGGGCACGACCGCTCTGTCTCGGACGGGTGGCGTTCTCCCTCTCACCTCTCTTGTTTTGTTCCTAATGTACTGGCAAAGGTAGACTCCATTAGTCCCTGCATGCACCAAACACATTTATGTCCCCCTCTCATTTCCTCCTTTTCATTGCACCATGATACATCAGCATGCTCATAGCAGTGTGGAGGGGGAAAAAAGTCTTGTGAACTCCTAGTTGCTTGTTGAGGGTGAGTGCCACCTTGTGGCCGGTTGGCGTCGGGACAGAAAAGACAGCCTGTCATTGTCTGCAGTTCAAACGGCCCCCCAAGAAATAGATAAAACAAACAGACACGTTTTATCAAGAGACAAAATCGCACAAACCAGATAAGCGCCCTGGAGAGGAATCCAAAAACTCTTAAGCTCTGTGAGTCATCAGCAACATGTGCAAATGAAGGAAACTGTTTGTTTTCATGTGTGCGTGCCATCACAGGTGTGAGTGAACGTGCTCATTATTGCCAATTCCTGTAGGCCTACTTTTAGAAAACAAGTTCTGCGTGCTCGTACAGGGGAGTAATGTTTGCATGAGGCGCGGGGGCAACAGGGGACATTGACGGATCGTATCAGACGGTGGAATTGCAGGTTGTCGCGTCCCTTCTGTCACCAGGCTCATCTGTCTGGGAGGTGGCCGTACCTGCGAGGCACCACGCGCTCCTCCTCCTGCTGAGGGATCACACAGGAACGGCTGCCAGATGAAGCCGCCCGGTCTTGCTCACCTGCTCCCTGCGACTCTATGTATGTGTTTTTCAGTCATTATAGACACGGTGTGGGGGGGGCTTGAAGAAGCAGGGAGAAGCCGCAGAAACCAGAAGAGGTATTTATCAGCTATGTGTGAGGTCAACATGCGAGTTGCAACAAAATGTCACATTGGCAATGTCTACAGAAACTTCAGTGGTGGCCTTCAAAGGCAGTCAGAATACTTACTAAGCATACTGTGCAATACTATTTAAAGAATAATGTGAAACAGTATGCAATGATAACATTTCAAACCATTACACTGCTGTTGCATGCTGTCATTACATGCTTGTTTAATGCATGGGGAAGCTCAAGTTTACTAGAAAATTAAATGTTATTTGCATTTTTAATCCAACTTTGTATAAAAATGAAGCAACTCTTGGCTTTACAATTAAATGAGTCAGGGAATAAAAAAAAGAACTAGCAGTTTATTCATCATACTGGAAGTAAAGTCAAGACAGATGTAATTGGAATTTTTCGTAATTGTGACCCTGGACCACAAAACCAGTTATAAGGGTCAGTTTCTCAAAATTGTGATTTATACATATGGTTTATTAGGATAGGACAGTATTTGGCCGAGATACAACTATTTGAAAATCTGGAATCCGAGGGTGCAAAAACATCAAAATACTGAGAAAATCACCTTTAAAGTTGTCCAAATGAAGTTATTAGCGATGCATATTACTAATCAAAAATTAGGTTTTGATATATTTACGGTAAGAAATTTGCAAAATATCTTCATGGAACATGATCTTTACTTAATATCCTAAAGATTTGGGATAAAAGAAAAATCAATAATTTTTACCCATTGGCTATTTCTAAAAATATATCCCACAACTTCAGACTGGTTATGTGGTCCAAGGTCACAATTTATGAAAAAATGCACATCCTCTGCACAGCATGCACACTGCATACTTCAGATCAGTAACAAGTGTGTTCTTATGCTATATTAAATG
This sequence comes from Cyprinus carpio, assembly GCF_018340385.1. NCBI lineage: Eukaryota > Metazoa > Chordata > Actinopteri > Cypriniformes > Cyprinidae > Cyprinus > Cyprinus carpio. The sequence continues at coordinate 24,621,382 of NC_056619.1, read as the reverse complement.
TGTGTGCATGCATTTCTGCACAGCTATGTTCAGAATCAAATACTACTTACGACTGCAGTATGTCGTAAGTAAACTAATTTTTAATCAAAGCACAGAATACCCATAAATATAATACGTTTGCAAGAAGAGCAATATAAAACAGAATTTTGGATTTCACAATGCAACGCACTTGACGTGACCTTTCATCTCAAGTGTGATTAATGAACTGGAAGTAGCTTAATATGAGCTGTGATCTATAGATTCATTATTTGATCGGACTGGCAAATAGTGAGACATTTTAGACAACACTGGATTAAAAATAAAAAAGTAAACCAAACCAAACAACAAGACTAAATTAATCATGTGTGAATGAACAATTAATAAATAAATACATTCCAAGATAAATAAACTGAAATTAATCTAAAAATCCAAACTGATATAAAGCAATGAATTCAGTGTTTTGATATATAGATAAATAAATAGATTAAATTTATGATTATTATCAATTTATTTACCAATAAACTGATAAATACATAAACAATTAAATAAATATTTCCAAAATAAAATTAAATAACCAAACTACATTAAATGTGTAATCCATTGATAGATTAATAAATAAATAGATTATTAAATGAATGATAAATATATTTTTTAATAAATTTAAAAATACATAAATGAATGAATAAATAAATTTCAAATATAAATTAAACTAAATAACCAAACTGAATAAAACATACAATGTACTGACAAATTAATAAATAAATAAATTCATACATGATAATTGTCTATCAATTTATGTATCTATCAATAAATTCATAAATAAATGTAATATTTTCTAAATAAATTAAGCCAATGTAATTAAACTAAATTACCAAACAGAACATGCAATGTATTGATAGACAATAAAATAAATAAAAATAATTTCCAAAATAAATTAAACGAAAGAACCAAGCTGAATCAACCATGTAATGTGCTTATAAATAAATAAATAAATAAAATAAAATAAATAAATCATAGAAGTAATAAATATAGTCGGGTCATGCAACAACATTACATTTATAACTTACATAGGCCTATTATTTGCCTACTGCTTCACTGAATATGTTTATAGTACATAGTATACAATGTATAGTTTTCCATTCTGAAAAGAGCCACATTCAGATTCTCAGGCAATTACTCTTCTGACTATCTATCGCCCCCTGCATGTGAACAGTGGCGGTCAGCTCTCACATATCTCTAGCCAGCACCAATATTAGCGGCTGCATTTGTAATTCTTTGCCTTACAACACCACAACTACATCCGATCCAATACATTTCAGACCATTAATCTCAAAGTCTTCCACACCACCACAACCATCCCGTCTGCAAATCCAATCAAAGCAAGTCACAACTCCAGGAGATTACGACCATTAAATTTTAAGTGTAGAAATTTGCAGAGAACTGAATGCTCGGTGTGGCCCAGCCCCCACTGCCAGCGCTCCGGCGGGTTTGAGGATGCTTTATGGTGGGCAATTCAGCTGCAGCTGCTATCTGCACCATCTCAGGAATGACCGCGCTTGGAATCAAGTGCAATAAAGCAGACTGCAAGAGGAGGGGGAGAGGAACAGAAAGAGGAAACAAAAGAGAGCTAGTTCGTCTGGTCGACGATTTAGGGGGAAAGAAGGGGGAGTGGGTCACTGCCCTCACTTTTTTACCCAAACGGCGAGGAGAGAATGCCACACACATTCACACAAACCTCCGAGCAAAAGTCTCATACCGCGAGCCATCAGAGGTTTGCTGGTTGTTTTCACAGGAGTGGCTAAGAAGGGCACAGACCTACGTTTTCCACTTGCTCATATTTTACATACGAACTTTACAGTCTAACACAGCCTCTCACAGGTCTCTCTCCATCGGGCCTAGTGGTCTGGGCCTCAGGAAATCCCCTCCAAAAGGAGAGCGAGCTGTTATTTATGTCTCCTACCCTAAAAAGAGTGCTTTATAGCCCGCGTCAAATAAGAGCAAAGCAGAAAGGGGAGCGCGAGGATGAGATACTGAAACACAGCAAGCGTGAGAAGAATATATTCATCAGAACCAAGTCACATTAATGTCTCATCAGGTTTATATTTTTGCATTGCTTCAAAAACTACAATAGTGAAGTCACATATCTGCCATAGCTTTTATTTGTTGCTAATAACTGTTGTTTTTGAAATTATTATTAATAAGTAATCCGTCTTTTCAAACCATTAGTCAATAAATACGTGTTAAACATGAAGTTTCTATAGAACTGGATTTGATGGAAGTGATGTTGTCCGAGTAGGTGAGTTATTAACTCTATAATTAGGATAATTCCCACCAGTTTGACCCATTTTTTGAATCAGAATAAGAATCAGAATGAGCTTTATTGCCAGGTATGTTAACACGTACAGTGACAGAAGCTCCACAGTGCAACAGAATGACAGTGACAACAAAAGACAGACAATAAAAAGAATACAAATGTACAAAATAGACAATGTGCAAAATAGCAAAAACACAATATACAAAACAGACAGGGTAATAAGTCGATCGCATTGGCTTGAAGGTATGCTATATTTTAAGACCATGACGAGAACAAAAGAGAGTGTGTTTTGGGCCCTACTGGGCCAGTGCTATATACATAAATTTTTATGTCTTGCAAACTTAAAAATTTGGCTTTCTGGGACATTTGGTTATCTGGTTAACAAAGACAAGGTTGTTGAAATTGTAAGAGTGGCTAGGGAAAAAAATGACAAACCAGTCAATAATGTTTTGTGTTTTTTCCAGCTAAAGTGTCTATTAATTAATGAAGACATGGTATTTAAATATTTTTTTTATAGTTTTTTTTGCAGATTTTATTTTATATTTAATTTTTTAGAGTTTGTTTTAGATTTTTTTGAATTTGTGTTAAAATTTGAAAAATTTTTTAAATAAATATAAAATATATAAAATAATTATATATAATAATAAATAATAAAAAGAATAATTTTTTTTTATTAGTGGTGTTATTATTGATTATTTTATTAAAAAATATAGTATAGGCTAACCATTCAAATGTTTTTTTATGAATACTTTTATTCACTAAAAGTGACATTTATAATGTTACAAATATCTATTTAAATTATATTTAAAAAATAAATGCTGTTCTTTTCAACTTTGTATTTATCAAAGAACCTGAAAACAAAAAGATCAGTTTCCACAAAAATATTCAGCAGCACAACTAAAAAATGTTGAAAAATTAAGAAGAAATGTTTCTAAAAGTACTAAAGTACTAAATCAATATCAATATATATTATATTATATATATATATATATATCAGTATCAGTATATACATATATTACTGATAAACTGATATATATCAGTATCTAGTATATATCAGTATATATTAGGATGCTTTCTGAAGGATCATGTGACACTTAAGACTGGAGTAACAATGCTGAAAATTCAGCTTTGCCAACAGAGGAATAAATTACATATTACATTATATTCAAACAGAAAACCACAATTTTTAACTGTAATAATATTACACAAGATTACTGTCTTACTGTATTTTTGATTCAATAAATACAGCCTTGATAAGCATAAGAGACTTATTTCAAAAACATTAAACTATTTTAATGACTACAAAGTTTTACACAGTAGTGTATAATATGAAAAATCTAAACGTAAAATAAACATACAATTAAAAATTTACATGATTTGCATTTTTGCAGTAAAAACATTTGCAGGGCCAATAGTAATTTGGACTACTGGTCCAAGAGGCCACAAGCAGAAAAAAATCTGTGCTGCTGTCTCTCATTTCAAACAAAAACTGCCTGCAAGCGTATGTGTATATGTGTAATGAAAACACACATCGGGAATCATAAATCTGTGGGTGTGAGACCGTCAGAGACACATGAGACAGACCTGTGCCATGTTTAGACTGGGTCCAGATGTACCCGCCTGCAGCTGAGGAGGTCCAACGCTGCCTCGCCCCGCAAAGAGCCGGACACTTAACCACTTACCAAACAATACCTCTGAGCTCTGCCTGACACACGAGACACGCCGTACCTGCAGGCAGCACGAGGACAAAGACAAGCAACCACAAAGACTCCCATCACAAGACGTTAGGCTCCCACTAACAACGTAACAATGGTAACAAATACTATTACCTCCAATACTACATTTGCTTTTATGTAATATAAGAGTAGGACATCGCTGTCAACGCTAGAACATCGCATGGCTAAAGATTATTTCTCACTGACGTGCTTGTCCCACTTCTGGGCTACTCAAAGAATGAATGGAGGGTGGATCGTAAACGCCCACAGGTATAAAATCAACACGTCTCCCGGCAGCGCTCACATCCAGACTCTTTAAGTGCTCTGAGTGGGTTTAGTGTTTCAATGACTCATTCTCAATGTGCTTCGACGTCCTCTTCGGTATCACAGACCGATTCATCAGCTCAGCTCCATTCACTGGGTCAAATGCAGGTGCACTTCTGTTGAGACTGAGGGAAATATTCACTTTTGAGGCATTATAAAACATGCCTAAGACTTTTCTTGACATATTTTTTTTTTTTTTGCTACTTTTAATTGATGAGTGAAGCTGGTTTAAATACAAAACTCAATACTTTACATGAATAAAATATATATATATATAATAGAAATCTAAAATATGAGTTAAAGCATGTTTACAAATAAGGACGCACTGATATTAGCTGATACTAATAAGTCAATAATTCTTTTCATGATAAAATTCTATACTATTTTGTGTAATAAATTTAACAAATAAATCAATTCACAATTTACACTATTAAATTGTTTAAAAATTCTAATATCAACTGATAACAAAAATTTACCAAAATAATTAGCTAACAAAAGTTTTTTCCAGTTCTATGGCCTGTTTCATTTATTAATTTTTAAATACACTACCATTCAAAAATGTGGGGTTGGTAGAATTTTGCAATGTTTTTGAAATAAGCCTGCATTTATTTGATCAAACTCACAGTAAACACATTAATCTTGTGAAATTTAAATCAACTTTTCTAGTTGAGTACAGTTTAAAATGTATTTAATATTTAGTGCCACATGATCCTTCAAAAATCATTCTAAAAATGATGATTTTGTGCTCAAGAAATCTTTATTATTTAATGTTGAAAACAGTTGTGCTGCTTAATATTTTTGCTGAATCCATGTTTTTTTCAGGGTTCTTTGATGAACACAAAACATTCATTTGAAATTAAAATGTTACAGTATAAACATCACTTTTGTTTATTTTAATGCATCCTAGCGGAATATATATATATACATTTTTTTAATCTTATTGACCACAAATTTTTGAAAGAAAAATGAACTTTTGGAAAAAAAAAAAAAGGTACATCCAATGTTGTACAATAATGCTGAGAATATAAATCTAACTGAAGAACAAAAATTTATCCGCTTAAGCTCATCTGCAATAAAACATGGGTAACTCTTACTACAAGAGGGTTTATGAGCTACATATTTCAATAAAATGATATCAAACTCAAAAAAGTAATAACAGCAAGCTCCGTCCATGCTGGTGGCCTCCGTCTGAGAGTTTACCAGAACCTCCGGTACACAAAAACAGAGCAGCGCACACATGTAAACACGTGTGCAAACCCCAGTGCGCAAAAGTGGCACGCACGCTCTGATTTACAGCGGAGTAAATGATTTAAGCTGCACGTCTCGCTCTAACACCTAAACACCTGACAGCCCTCTCATAAATAAGGTTAGCCAGAGCCTCCTGTGTAATTTACACCTACACTATCTCTTAAACTAACATGTAACAGGTTCATCTGCCATATTTCAGCACCACAGTCTGAGAAGCCGCCCGAGAAAGATGAATGAGTTGGATGGGCATTAAGAGAGAGAGAGAGAGAGAGAGAGAGTTGCGACGGGCTGAGGCGCGTGAACTTCAAAAGCCTACTACAGCGGATCTGTTTTGGATGTAGAGGCCATGTTGGCTGCATTCAGGCCCGGCGCAGGCTTAGCTTATGTTCCTGTGAAAGCGCTCCAGGCCTGAGGCGCAGCCGCAATAAACGGCTGACAGCAACATCAAGGCCTCACATCTCCCATCATAAATCCTCCTGCCCTCATTCTTCTTCTCTCATGCGGTGAAATGCATCTTTGTCCCATAAGGATGATTTATTTAGGAGAAATCTATAAGGTGCGCCAGTCTCTTCACAGCACGGGGCTCTGCGTACAAGAGGAAGGGAGAAAACCAGACCCCCAAATCAAGGCAAAGCCTGCGTGCCATTTCAACAAGCAAACCTAGTTATGTGGAGAATTAATATGATCCATCTCTCAGAATAAAAACATCTGAATTTGAAAACAACAGCACAGCGTGTGACAAACTACCACTGACTGTAATAAAAAGGAAGCTGACTGTAATAAAAAGGAAGTGAACATGCTGAAATTGACACAGAATAAATTATGCCTCCTACAGGCTGACTTTAGAACTGCAGTATATACAAACACACAAGACAGACACCAGAGAGACTTTTAAACATTGTATATAGACTATAGCTCTGGGACTGACACAGTCAAAGAACACTGTATTTATTTTTTAAAGTAAAAAAATAAAAATAAAAATAAGTGTTTATTCATTCAATTTTTAATTCAGTTTTTTTATTTACTTTCAGCTTTTCTAAAGTAAAATTTAATTCAGTGTGTTAATGTTTCTTTGTAATTGTTTGTGAAAAACACCATATAATATTACTTTTCGAAAATAAATATTATAGATAAAAATTGAATCTTTCAAAGTATAGGAAGCTTTCTGAATATTTGTCAATTTAAAATATTTAAAAAACACAAATATGGGATTCTCCTTTAAAGTACGAGAAGCTTCCTTAATCTGTCTGTCAGTTTAAAATATTTTAGAAAATTAATTAAAAAATATATTATAATAATCATAATAATATAGGATCTCATCTGAAGTATGAGATGCTCTCTAAATATTTGTGTCAATTTATATATATTTTTAATATATAAATATATTTTTAAATAAATTCTAAATTAATCACTTTTTTCCATTTAGTGATTCTTGTTGGACAACCTTTGTGTACATTAACTTACACCAAAGAATATTGTAAAATATTAAGTGTTTCTGGCAAAATGGCATATGAATGGTGATACATGTAATGGTATTTACTAAAGGTTTTTTTTTTTTTTTTTTTATTTAATTGTCTACAAACCAAAAACACCAAATATTAAGTTAAAATGCCAGTTTCTGGCAAAATAACATACATAAGATCTATAAAAAAATAATATGGGTAAGAAGCTTTTTCAATTTATTTTTCCCCCCTTTTTATTTCTATTGTGGGAGTTTCTGCCACAATATTATAGCTGTTTGTGAAATTTACTAGCACTTTGTGAGTGAAAACTGTTTCTGCACCATTTTTTCAGTGAATCTTAATTCCTCATATCATGCTCTGATAGTCCCCTCCAAGCTCAGCAGACCCTGAAGAAGCACAGCAGCCCTACACACCTCTGATTTGCACTATGCATGTTAATTCCCAGCGTTTTATTGCCAATTGGAAATTTAGCACCATGAAAAATAAGCACAAATGCCAGTGCTGGAAATATAAATTAATAGATGTGGTTGCTAGGTAACCAAGCACACATCCTGAAAGGCAAATTATTAATTCCATACGAAGTGAGAGACTACCTGGTAATTAATGTTTAGTTATAAATTTTCTGTTACTTATACAGTCTGTGTATATCTGGTGCGGTTTGATGCAGCTGTTCACGTATGAAGCAATGTAATCAAGACGTGTCTCTAAACGCTCTGCCTGTCATCTTTCAGAAACTGGTTCAACCTGCCTTGTGGTTTGGAAAACTGTGTTTGTGAGAGCTGTACTGTGGGTAATACAATTCATATTAAATAACAGCTTGAAATTGTAAATCAAAGAAACATTTTTACTGTCAAAATATCATAGTTACATTTACAAATATATCATGGGATCTCTGTCAAAGTGTAGGAAGTTTTCTGAACCTTTCTCTTAATTTACAGTTTTGAAAATAATAATTATAATAATAATAATAATAATAAGGGATCTTCTTTAAAGTGTAAGATGCTTTCTGAATCTTTCTGCCAATTAAAATTTTTTTAATTAAAAAACTACTTAATTTTTCTGTCATTTAAAAAAGTAACAATAATAATAAATAATAATAATAATAACAACATTTGTAGAAAGTATAAAATGTTTTTTGAAATCCTGTGAATTAAAATTATTAATAATAAAAATAATATGATCTGATATGAATCTTTTTGTCATTTTATTTATTTACTTTTTAATATTAAGAGAAAATCTGTATGTATACTAAAGACACCAAACAAAACCTTATTATACCTCAGTTTTTCCAAAAATATCAGTTTTGATATTGATATTTAAATTAAAAATAAAATATATATATATATATATATATATATGTGTGTGTGTGTATGTATATATATATATGTGTGTGTGTGTGTGTGTGTATATATATATATATATATATATATATATAATAAAATGTATCTCTCTTTTTTTTTGATGACTGTTTTGGGAAAGCCTGCAAGTTCACTAACTAAATGCACCAAAAATACTGTATTCTCATGGAAGTAAAATGCTTTAGGTTCCAGTTTCTCATCATTAGACACTTCCTGTACTCCCCCTACTCACAAAAAAACAGAGAAGATGAGGAACGTCATGACTGGATCGACTCCAGCCAGCTCAAACCACAAGACCATCTTGAATATCTACAGTAAACCTCTCTGCAGCACAAAGGAAAACAGCAGGCCACATCACTGGGGTCTCAATTCTGAGAAGCAGAGACTTGGACCTGATATTGTCCGGTATGATCCAGAACGTCCACCATCTGTAACAGCTGGATGTCAGCCGGTTAAGAGTGAGAACATCTGGAGGAGGTCCATCAAAAACAGGCCCTGAAATTCGGGTTTGAACAAGATTCAAAAATCACAAATTGGACCCTACTTTGCCAGTGTTATCACATAGATCAACTAAACACAAAATCTCATAGATGCCAAGACAACACACGTTATTCCCAGACAGAGCATCTGGACAACTGTAGACCTTCAATCCGGCATCAACAAACAAAGCAAACCCCCAACCCGGGTAGAAATATTCGGCATCCTCCTCACAAAGCCAAACAAACCTGTGGTTATAAACATTTTGAGAGTAGGTGAGCTATGCTTCTTGGTTGGAAAAGAAAGAAACGTTTTTTAACCTACGTGACATTCGAAACACGCGACGAGTGCTGAAAACACAGACGCACAGCCAAAGAAAATGATGACTTCGCAGTTCAGCTTCGAAATCCCTGATTTATTAGACACACCTAAGCCTCCGCAAATTTTAAGAGAAATGGCATTTTGATCCCATGCATTACAATAAGAAGAACAAATGGAAGTAAGAGATTAAAATGACTAGTTATGTCGCTGAATATTGTTTTGACCAGACAAAGGTCAAATAATTATTTTTTTAAGAAAATAAAATCCTCTCATTACTCAGCAGGCTTACATTCCAAATGTCTTAAATTAACTTTTCACCTGGAATAAGGAAAACATCTAATATTTTTTGAAAATGAAATCTTTTAATGCTTAAGTCACATTGATGCAATTTTTGCTAGAGCTGAAAAGGTGAAATATTTTTAACATTATATGTGAACCAGGACCGCAAAACCAGTCATAAGGGTCCATTTTTAAAATAAAAATGATATTTATACATCATAAATAAGCCTTCAATTGATGTATGGTTTATTAGAATATGACAATATTTGGCTAAGATACAACTATTTAAAAATCCAGAGTCCGAGGGTGCAAAAAATCAAAATAAAGTTTAATCAAAAATTAATCAATGTTGTCCAAATGAAGTCCTTAGCAATGCATTTTACTAATAAAAAAATTAAGTTTCATATATTTATGGTAGGAAATTTACAAAATATATTAATGAAACATGATCTTTACTTAATATCCAAATGATTTTTGGCATAAAAGAAAAATGTATCATTTTGACCCAACAATGTATTGTTGCTATTGCTACAAATATAGCCGTGCTATTTAAGACTGGTTTTGTGGTCCAGGATCACATATATTTTATTTTATTTTACTTTATTTATTAATTTATATATTTTTTTTAATTTCAAGTGATTGTGGCTTTAGGTTTAAATAATAACTCTGATCCATCATTGTTCCATATCACCTGTTTATTAAAATGTCTGTATATGAGCGTCCTTCTTTGTGACAAAATATAGTATGTCTACTATTAAGCATTAAAAAAGCTTGTTTTGAATTCATTCTGTTTCATTCCAGTCATTTATTAAGAGGTTTGTTTATTTATTTGAATTTTGTATATGACCTACCTAAGAGGGAAATAAAATGAGGGTGAAAATTCAAAAGGTTAATGGGAATAATTCTTTCACACCTTTTAATCAGCTTCAGATGCGCTTCACACTGATCTAAAAGTGCCCTCTGGTGGCCGTTTGTACCACAATACTACAACACAACAACTGACCATTGCCAGTAATCATTACACCACATTTGCTCTGACAATGTTTAATAAAACCTAACAAAAGGTTTTGTTTTTTCTATAAAATGCTGCAATAACGATCCACAGTGAATTGCTGTTAAAGAGAGATTTGTTGAAAAAAAAAACCAAGCAAGATATATTTTCTCTATTGTTGTTTTCTGAAGCATCTCCTAAAGAAATGTGGAATACAAGAAGACCAATGACAGGCCTTTTCAACCATTACCAAACAAACCTTTCATTATTTAATATTTTAAAAATATAAGAATACTCCTAATATGGTTATTGTAACTTTTTTTTTTTTAAATGTCTAAATTAATTAATCTAGAATTGTAGCCTACCCGTTGTAGTTTTTTGGTTTACTATGGTTATCATTATCATATTTGTAAGCATGATTTAAAAGGATACTCCATCCCAAAATGAAAATTTTGACATGTATCACTTACCCCCATGTCGTTCCAAACCCGTAAAAGCTCTGTTCATCTTCAGAACACAATTTAAAATATTTTGGATGAAAACAGGGAGGCTTGAGACTGTCCCATAGACTGCCAAATAAATAACAGTGTCAAGGTCCAGAAAAAATATGAAAAGCATCTTCAGAATAGTCCATCTGCCATCAGTGATTCAACCGTAAGGTTATGAAGCGACGAGAATACTTTTTGAACACACAAAAAAAAAAAAAAAACGACTTTATTCAACAATCCCTCTCCTCTGTGTCTTTCCAAATCAGCATAGCACCATTTTGACAAATCTGAGCAGTACGCAAGTGGCTTACGCTCTTCTGTATCAGCCGCGCCACAAGGATAAGTTTTTTACGTGTATTGATGCTTTGGTTTGAAAGCAAACAGCGCATCGACGCAGCACTGCTGGCACAGAAGAGCATATGCCATCTGCGTACTGCTCAGAATTACCAATATATAAATATAGTCATTATTTTTGTTTTCTTCGTGTACAAAAAGTATTCTCGTCGCTTCATAACATTACGGTTGAATCACTGACGGCAGATGGAGTATTCTGACAATGCTTTTCATACTTTCCTGGATCTTGACACTGTTATTTATTTGGCAGTCTATGGGACAGTCACAAGCCTCCCTGTTTTCATCCAAAATATCTTAAATTGTGTTCCAAAGACGAACGAAGCTTTTATGGGTTTGGAACGACATGGAGGTAAGTGAATAATGACAAAATTTTCATTTTGCGACGGAGTAACCCATAATGCAACACAACAGCATACTTGGTTTATGTTTACTAGCATTATCTCTTCACTAGGATGCTGAACTACTTATATAACTGTTGCCAACACAACAGATTTGCTATTTTCTGTGTATGTTTTTTAATAGGAAAGAGTCTTCAGAAGAATAGATATCTCTGTTTTGTATTATTTGAATACACATTTGAATACAGTTGCTACTGATTTTGACTCTTTACTTAAAAGCAATCAATACTATAATCACATACTTATCTTGTCATGTTTCACTCATCACACTAAGGAAACTGCACAAGTTCCACATTTTTATAAAAAAAAAATAAGCTTGTCAGCGCCCTCTGGTGCCCGTCAAACACCTGCTTTTTTATTTTCTTTTGTGTGTGTGTGTGTCTGATGTGATGGATATTTTTATCCAATTCCATCATCAGTCTTCACATGAATACATTTCTCTGTGTGCTCATATTTTTCTTTCAACTAAAACAAACCCTCACCATAGCTGCACTGTCCAATAAAATAAATAGTCCACTTATGTTATTCTGCACACTAAAGATGTTTTTTTCTTTCTACATGTTATCTTAAGGTTTTTTCCATTGTTTTAGTTTAAGTTTTAGTATAACATTATAATACCATTCATATTTTTTACTTTTTTTTATATAATTTAAAGAAGAAACCAATCCTATGTATATTTTACATTTGAGGCAGAAGATACATAGAAAAGCAAAAGTTTTTCAGTTAGTGTTTTCAGCTTGTTTTTTTTTCATATAAAAATATGGCATGCAGTTGCATCAAATAATGGTATACACATCATTCAAAATTGTGATAAATTAATCGTAATTAATCATCGCAATTACAATTACATAATTCGAACATTATGATTTTTGTAAATCGTGCAGCCCCAATATATATATATATATATATATATATATATATATATAATATATATATATATATATATTATATATATATATATATATTGGTAAAGGTTATTTAATTTAACTTTTTTTAGAGATTCTATTTAATAAATATCTATTCTCTGATATTTAATAAATGGAGTTTATTGAATAAATACATTTTATGTAATTACATCACATTAAGATAAGTTTATGATTATTTGACTAACATCACAGATTCAAATAAATACATGAGTTATTGTGAATAAATGTTGAATAGATGCCAGAATTATTAACATCAAATGAAAATAGGAGCACATTACACCCACTGTGGCTATTTACAGGAGTGAACATGCCCTTAAGTACCCAATCTGTCTTCATTCACAAGCTCATAACTCTGTATAGAGCGCCGTTTGGCCTCTGTCCCATCGGTGCCAACTCTGTTATAGTAACAGACGTTTGTCAGCACTCCAATCACACTGCCAGAGAATCTTACTATAGTATTTCACGTAACATTTTAGCAGTTTGTTGAAACCTCTCTTCTACAGGTTTAATCTGACGGTGAACAGCACATTATCCTAAATGCAAGTCCTGCTCAGAAGGCCAGAGGGCAGTCTGTCTACAGCAGACACATCACATCACATCCTCACAAACTACAAGCAGAGCAGCAAACCAGTTAAAAAAACATAGCCTTAATGCACACATTAACCTTTTTTTAATGTCATTAAAACATCAAGTTGTTTCAAACTGTTGTGTTTTTCTCAAGTTGTTTCAAACTGTTACATAAACACACACACACATATATATATATATATATATATACATACACACACACACACACACACATACTACATATATATATATATAATATATATAGTTCATCTTCGCATGTTCATTTTATATTCTATTTTTTTAATATATACATATACATATATATATATACACATATATATATACACATATATACATACATATATACATACATATATACATATATACATATATATATATATCTCAAACTATGTGGAGTTTATTTTAAAGAAAGATTGTTGAAAAAAGAAATGTGTCAAAATTAAGGATTTAGACTCTTTTTTGGTTGTCTAACTATAACCTGCACATACTTCATGTGATAATTGTGATTATTTTTCTAGTACAGGGGTTTTTAAACTGGGGACCACAAGGGGATCCTAGGGGGTCCGAAGTGAATGTCTGAGAATAAAGTAAAAGAACAAAAAAAAAAGATACAATTTGACATTATGACTGTTTTATTTTCAGTCAGAAATCAAGAGAATCATGACGATCTTGTTTTATTAGCCAATGTTCTCTTTTAAGCTGACGAGCACAATTAGTGTCAATAACGCTTACTGTTAATAAACAGTTTGGTGTTTACATGACTGATCACGCTTGGGCCTACTGTTTTGTACACAGTTTACTTTAGCGTATATAAAGTTATATGTGAATATATAACGTTACGTAAAAGTTATAACCATCTTTATAGTTTAGAAAAAGTGGATCTCCGTGTTTTGTTGTCCTTTGTCGACAAAAAGTTTGAACCAGAGTTTGAAGTTTGAACCAGAGGCCATCTTATTTCATATATGCACTAGAAATGACCTTTATTTAGTATAATTTAGCATAATTAATTCCACTTGGATTCAGAGTTGGTTTCCATCTAACGCAATCGCATTTATATAATTAAAAACAGTGCACTTAGTGACGTTCCCCACAATACATCACGCTTAAAAACATGTTAAAATGATATACACTCACATGAACACTTGAAAACTGGAGATCAAAGCTGTTTATGTGAGATTATTCCTCTTGATGGCAGCATGTTGAGTCACGTGACCGATCGAAAACTAACCGTCTCGGTGACCTGAATCTTTGAATCTGATCGATACAAAAAGAATCGATTCACTCGTACGCTGATTCGCTCAGTGACTCTTTCTGGGGATTACATTTGTATGCCGGTAGGTGGCAAACATCGAATCATTTTGTGTTTTAAATGAATCATTGACTCATTTATTTGAACGAGTCGATCGAAAAGAGTCGTAATAGTATTAGATATAAAATATGCGTGTAGTTTGCACAAATTTACAGTTAGACAGATTTAAATTACCGTTCAGGTAAATGGCGCAACAAATATGGTAAACACAGGTCATACGTTTTAGCTTTCATGTTTATCAATTATTAATAATAAATAAACAATAAAATATGTATTCAGGGACAAAGTGTAAGCATATGTGCCTAAGATAATTCTGTTTTTTTAGCTAAGCAGAATAAACATTTATATTTTGGTGTCGGCCAGTACCCATGATGTTTTACCAAATTCGGCACTTATAGGCCTACGTGAACAGTATTTTTTGTTAACTAGTTTTGGAAGTGATAAAAAAAAAAAAAAAAAAACCTATTTCATGAGATCAGTAATATTGTGTAAGCGATTAATGCGTTTATTGTTACACCTTTAATCATTTTTTTCTGGGGGGATTTATTTTTGAAAGTCAGTTTCTATAAAGACATAAAAAAAAGGCTTGGATATTATGATAAGTTGGCCTATTATGTACTGTATGAATTTATAATATTTAAAACAGAAATAGCCTTGATGCAGTTTAACCTTTTGGATAAAATCAACTTTGGAGGACAACATTTACAAAACTATTCTGTTTGGAATCAAAATACTCATAAAAACCATCATACAAGTTTTTTAAAATAATGAATTAAATTAAACTACATTTAAAAATAAATACAAATAGTAGATTTTCAGTGTGATCTTTTCAGTTATTGCATTTTCTCTCAAAGACCAAATCTTCTTGTCCCTGAACATAAGGCCTCTGGCCCCCTGCAGGGCCCGCGGACTCAAAGGGTCCCTCTTTACCTGGATTTATGATGAGGAACCCCAAACAGCATGCAGGAGGTTTCAGAAGCAGTAGTCCTGCGGCCGGCGGAGGCTCCAGCAGGGCAGTAAGTGAACCCAGCAGTGCCACTGTTGTTTCCTGCCACCCCTCCAGCCCCCTTCATCTCTCTCCACCGGGTAGCACACACAGGAAATGTCTTTTCTGTTCCTTGTAAAGGAAAGGCTTCTTATGACCTTGCTGTTACCAAGGTAACACATCTGCCATGCATTTTCACATAGTTCGGCATCCCATTTAAAAGCATCTTTTGGGGTTCCTAAAATCATTTTGAATAGTTTGTGATGAGACTCGGCCAGTATTAGTCATACCCACTAAATGCATTCTGCAATCGACTATGGCTCTTTCATACACACACCATGGCTCTTCAACAAAGATATTTTCCTTTCCGTGAGAAGCTAAACGTCAGCGTTACACTCAGATTGCGTTTCGTGTTTGTTAAACATTTGGACCCTGTTCCCTCTCCATATGATGTGAGTCTCTCTATAGAAGGCTAAAGGAAACCAGGTGTGGACAAGCTGAACTCCAGAGGTCAGGAGTGGAAACATGCAACACAAACTTTTATGCACTGTTTTTACTCACGGTCTTCTAAGGATTGCTAATCAAATGCAGCATGCTGAAGCGGTTTATAACACTTCGGAGAACCAGCAATGCAACACATCTGCTCCCAACAAACAAACAAACAGAAACCTTTGTGGAAGATAAATCCTTTGTGGAAAAGCTCTCGTTGTCAAGACAGGCGGACGGGAGTGTGATTTGAGGAAAGAGAGGGAGAGAGAGAGAGGAAGAGCCAGACAGAGATGTCGTCTGCTGGAGAGGCCATTTGCTTAATCCTCTCATAATTCCTAGATTTCTGCAAGGCCGTTCTGGTTGTATTGCAGAACAAATGGGGAATAGCTTTCTGGGAAGGTCTTACTATTTTTAAAACAATCAGAATGTGTTTGTGTACACTATATACAGCTGAGTGCACACATTTGCATTCCACTTTTATCTACAAAAATTTATTCTTGCAAAATTTATTAAAAGAAGTATGAGAAAAAAATGTGTGTGTGTGTATATATATATATATATATATATATATATATATATATATATATATATATATATATATATATATATATATATATATATACATATATATATGTATACAAACGATTAATCACATCCAAAATAAACGTTTTTGTTTACATAATGTGTGTATGTGTACTGTGTATTTTATTATGTATATATAAAATACACACAATATATATACATATATGATATATTATATTTTAATTATTTATTTTTTTATAATACATTTTTAAAAGATTTACAGTACTCAGTTAAAAATATGTCATTTTAATTTAGTCTTGTCTTTGATATATTTTGATTTTCCACAAAATAATACAAATTTACGCCAATAATCCTTCTAACAAATGTTAACAAACCCTCTTGTTACAATATAGTTCTTGAAAATCAATGAATGTTTGCACCTGCGCAAAATAAAAGTTTGGGGTCAGTAAGATTTAAAAATATATATATATTTTTGCCTCTTACCATGGTTGCATTTATTTGATAAAAAATTTTAATATAGTGAAATGTTTTTACAATTTAAAATACCCATTTTCTACTTTATTGTATATTTTGTATATTGTATATTAACTGTAATTTATTCCAGTGATGCAAAGCTGAATGTTCATCAGCATCATTACTTTTGTAACATTATAAATGTCTTTACCATCACCTCAATTAAAGCACCCTTGCTGAATAAAAGTATTCATTTCTTTACAAAAAATGCCACTGACCCCTAACTTTCGAATGGTAGTGTGTGTATTTATATATTTATAATATGAAGATTAAACCATGTGATATTCATTGAATTCATTTCAATAGCACTATTCTAAGGCCAAATTGGATAACTTACTTATTTATGTCATTTGAACTCCAAATTCCCCCATCAGATTTATGCGTTAAACCATATCGGGTTGTTTATGAAATTATTTTGAGCTGCCTAGCATGCCTGTCCTGAAAGCCAGGGGATTTCACAGAGATTCAATAGAGGAATCCCTGTCTCAAAGATCAGCTCTTTCCTGAAAGCCCCATCAGTCATTCTCTGACATTTTACGATTGAGATGCATGTGATGGGCCGGTGTTTCCATCGGACAGATGTGCCCGCAGCCCTTTAGTTCACCAGCTGGGCCGTCCTGCACATGGCTGGGCCATTCTAGCCGCTGGATCACAGAGCCCTCTGTTTTCAGCCGCTGCCAGATAACACAGGGTCCTCCGGGGATGCCATAACTCTAGAGGCTCCATTGTGCCATGTCACGCTGCCTGTACTGCAGTCGGCGCAGAACTGTCAGTTTAAATGAGTGGCCGCGGGCCAGCATCTGAACGTGTCTGTCCTGAATGTGAGTGGATTAGCACTCTCCACCTCCAGCTCAGCCAGGAAACTCAAGAAGACTTTTAAAGCAAAATAGGCGCCATCATAAATTTGAGGACACATGCTGACTAAAAACAACCCAAGTAATGCAAAGTGGGCTTCCTAGCCCTGGGGCATGATGGGATGCAGGAGAGGCCAGCAGGTGGGCACTTTTGGTTGACCTTAAAGCTCGAGTGAAGAAAACATGGATGGCTGTGACTGTCATCTATGAATTCAACATGATCAAAATTAAATATATAAAAAACACGGTAACACTTTACTATATAATGCATTATAAAAGTACTTTAATGCATCGTAATGCACCTTATAATGCATTCTATGATCATGTGACTAATTATAACCACATTATAATACATTATCTATTCATTGTTACAGCTTTAGAGAGTATAATGCATTAAAACACAACAAACAACCAATTTCAGGTATAATAGAAGGAAGAAGGAATATGGAAATATGAAATCAATATTAATTTTATTATATAGAGAGAAATATTTTATATAAATTACCTGCATTTTAGAAATGTGTAATACGTAACCATGATATATATGTATATATTCTATTCATTGAGTTCAGTTTTATACACTATAATGCATTAAATGTGAAAGGGAATCTGCAAATATTATAACGTATTTTCACTTTACTTACAATTATTGATAACAACGCATGTATTATAATGTACATTATGAATACATACATAAAGGCTTAAAAGAAAAGTGTTACCAAAAATATTTTTTTCCAAAATAAACGTTGACGGATTGTGGTAGTGACTTGTGTAGTCCTACTGATCTACATGCTCAGAATCGATTAGCCGTGTGCCAACTCAAAGGTGTTTAATTGCTTCTCTCCAACACGGTGAATACACACAAGTGTGTCATTTCAGAGCAGAAGTGAGATGCTTACTGAGATTAACTGTGCAGTTAGTTCCAACTGCGCTGTGATCAGTTTAGGCCTATGCAAGCATTAAATAACAGTCATCAGAGAAAACCGGGGCAATACTACTAAACGAAAAGCAATTGAAACCTACATTTAAAAGTGAATTTGGCCTACTATGATGAGGTTCTATCAGCAGTGTGGTCAATTTTTATGCTAGAGGAGGTCAGCCGCAACACATTTAAAGATGGGCGTTAAATCATAGAAATAAATTTATAAATGCAGATGTGTAATTGCAGGGCCGGTGTAATTCTGGTGTAAGAATAA
Organism: Cyprinus carpio; assembly: GCF_018340385.1. Lineage (NCBI taxonomy): Eukaryota > Metazoa > Chordata > Actinopteri > Cypriniformes > Cyprinidae > Cyprinus > Cyprinus carpio. The sequence continues at coordinate 24,602,270 of NC_056619.1, read as the reverse complement.
TTCCATGTAGTTTAAAGGCTTGAAATAAACATTTTCACCTAATAAAGGCTTGACATTGTGAGACATTATTTCTTTCAGTCTTTCTCTCTCATCTTTAAGTCGCCCCCTGTGAAAATGAATTTACAGTCTAATTACAGAACACCGCACGTGTGGAAGGGACACAAATCAGACATCATTAAGAAATGACAGAAAACTGCCATTTTGTAATTGAAGTATAGGTCTGAATCAATATTTAGAAGTCCCAGTAGGTTACAAAGCGACACAGAAACGAGCAGCCTACTAAGATTGACGGTGTTGTGTTCGTTGTTAATTGCAGAACAGAATCAAGAAAGAAAACGGCAAGAACTTTATGAACTTCTTATCAATTAACAAATGCATATAAAACAAAAGCATATACAGAAAAAATGTCAATTACATTATTCGGATCATTAAATATAAATTATATATATATTAAATACTAATAATAGTAATAATAATTTTTCCCAATATAAATATATTTTTTATATATATTTATAATATACTTCATATAAATATATTTATATATGTATATATAATAAATGCAATTTATAACATTAAACACTGGTCACAAGCTGATCATACCAAAATGTACCACAAATCTTAATGAAAGTATTAAAACGAATATTTATGATTTAGATGCCCAGATTTTTATAATTAGAATGTCCTTAAGGGATGTAATATTTCAACAGCGGAGCTCGTCGTGCACCGTGCTGTAAATAATACATACAAAGTAATGTAATGATTTGCTCAAAGCTAATTTAAAAAAGCCCATGAATCAGTTCATAGAGCAACCCACACTGACATTTACTCTGCGCTCATTCAGCTCCCTGCCTCCAAAAGCTCCAGCACCAGAATGAGCCGTTCATACAGAGCTTTGCTATTAAACGCAGCTCTAATAGGCTTTCTCGCCACACTGTATCTTCTTCCTCCCGCCGAGCATCTCTGGATAGCAAAGCTCGCGCTGTCTGTCGGCCCCTGCCCCACCCTATCTCTGCTTTTACCTCCGGCCTGTTAAAAATGATATCAGCTCGTGGAGGGCGAGCATTAGCATTTGCATTTTATTGGAGGCATGGAGATTTAGAGCAGTGGATACATCAGCTCTGAGCAGACAGAATTAGTTAACAATGCATTATCTGCCTTTTATGGCGGTCATAATTCTCTCACTCCCCTGGCTGGGAAGAGATGGGGGTGGAGGAGGACTGGACGTAACGCCAGACTGCTAGCTCCACGGTGGGGGCTTCTGGGAGAGGCTGGGCTTTGTTTCTCGATGCTTTGCTGCGTATTAAACGCAAAGAGCATCGCTGCGGCATTAGGCTCCACGATTCTAACAACAGCCCAATAGAGGGCCGATAAGCATCTCTAAAGGTCACAGCTAACGACGTGACCTTGCGTTCTTAATGATGGAGCACATAATCGCACACTAAAATTCATTCAGCAGAATCATGGTGTAATTGCACTTGCGTGTGCGTTTAGGCTTTTTAGTTTCAGAAAAGGATTCAGAAACTGTCGCATATCACGCTTATGAGGCCTACAGGACGGCGATCGCTGATCCGAAGGAAGCGATGGCACTCGAGTGCACTTTGTGTGTGTATTCCAGCGTTTGGGACGGTGCTGCAGTGTGGATCGAACACACTGCTGCAGTCTTCCCCTCCCAAACTCCAGCCCCCGACCACAGCTGTTCAGTGGTCCCCTTGACAGCCATCTATTAGAACTTATGCGCAGCAAAAACCCATCGGACCACATACATCCCAGAAATCATGCACACAGACTCTATTCGCTGCTCAATGACTGTTTTTTTTGCCTCAGCAAACATATTCAAAGCGTGCACTCTTTGCTTATTGGTAAAAACGTCACTCAGGAAAGGCAAACCCCAAAGTTCTGCTCATAGCTCAACATTGTGGGTTTTACGTCATTCAAAACTTGTATGACTTTCTTTGGTGAAACGAAAAGTTATTTTAATAACTTTAAATACAGAAAGTCAAACACTCAAAAAACCTAAAAGGTTTTTTCACAGCAATGCCATAACCATTTAAAAGAACCATTTGTGTGTGTGTGTGTGTGTGTAGTTTTTATTTTGAAAATTTTAAGAATCTTTTGTGTATTTTGTGGGTTGGATGGGTTGTTTTTATTGTTAGTTTAGAATCTTCAGTTTTAATATTGTAGAACCACCTTTTTTGGTTCCTCAGAGAATTTTTCAGTGAACAGTTCTTAAAAGAACCACTTTTTCTTAGTGTAAAGGACATTCTAACATTCTAAAGAACATTTTGTGGATTAGAAAGGTTCTATGGACATTAAAGGTTCTTCATGGAACCTTCATTGCTAAAAAAGACTGTTGTTTTCTTAGTGTGAAGGACATTTTAATAATCTAAAGATCATTTCTCCACTTTAAAGAAATCTTTGTGCTATGGAAAGGTTACATGCTCTTAAAAATAATGTTTTTATTTTATTGGTTCCATGAAGAACCTTAAACAGCTATAAAATCCTTCCATTAGACAAAAGGTTCTAGAGTGGAAAAAAGCTTCTTTAGAATAATAAAATTTTCTTCACACTATAACTGATCACTGAACGGTTCTTTTGGGAACCAAAAATTGTTCTTCTATGGCATCACTGCAAAATCCCACTTTTTATATGGATGTTAAAGGGTTCTTCATGTAATCGTTGATGCCAATAAAGAATCTTGAATTTAATTTAATTTAGGAACGTTTTGGTCAAACTGTTCATTTAACACACTAATCTTAATTAATTTCAACAGTCATTTTGCTCGTGTTTTCAAATGTGTCTTCACATACTCTATTCTCCATCTCTCCTGATCTTACATTCCTCGAGTCCTGGTGGAGTAGAGCGAGTGTGAAAGCTCTCCAGCGTTCCATAAAGCATAAATGCAGCCTCTCAGCTATCTGCTGAGACTTCTGCTCCCCGGGGCTGAAAATTTACTAGTGACCTCTGCATTCCATTTCAGAGCTGAACCGCTTCCCCCTTTTCCCCTTTGGAAAATTCCACTGCCACTGAGGTAGTCGAGAAAACAGTATTACAGGGAGGGGTTACTGCTCTGCGTCTCTGGACTGTGCAGAGCTGAGGCCATGAAGGGGCTACAAGCCACATTCACAATAGGCCAAATGTCTCAGAAACGCGATACAAATAGAAAACTGTGAACTGGAAGTCTATATAATGAGGCTAAAGCAAATCTGCTAGGCTATTGTCATCATCTGTAAAATATGACTACGATATTGAATATCTATGAAACTGAGAACGAGTGGACTATGGAAACAATGTATGGCATTCATACAAATGTTCCGCATGGGAGGTTGCATGAAACAAATAAAATTAAGCTGCATCAAGACTAGGTCAAAACAGAGAGATAAGTTGATGTATGACCTCTGAAACATTAGTGAAAATAATGCATCTATAGGCCAAATATTTTACTTTTAATAAGAATAAAAAGTACAACTACACCCAGGAATCCCCCATTTTTTTTTTTTTTTTTTTTTTTACTGTAATCAGAATCCCTATGCAACTTAAGTTGTACATTTTTTGGTAAGTAGAAACAAGCAGGCAAGACTTGCTCCATTATGACATCTGCTGGTACACATCAGCACTGCTTTTCAGGTTAAACTTAACACTGCATTAAATGAGAAGGTGCATATCTGACATACAGTGAAACTTCATAATCTCAGCACTACAATGAAATTTATTTGGTTTGACTTGAGTCAGAAAACCAAGGTTCAGGGATTCCAGAAATGTTCAACTGTTAGTGTTGAAAACTAGATTTAATACAATATGGTACAGGACATTTAAAAAAGGCTATGCACTTATAGCAAAAGACAACTATTGTTGCACATTTTAAAAACAACTGCTAGTCATGTGTATAAATGATCACGGAAGGGATGGTCCTTTTGTAATATAACAAAAACCATACCAAAAATACAGAAAAATGTAACTACACATAATGTTCGACCCTGTTTAAAAACTTTCCCCCACATTACAAACAACTCAAACTAAACCTTTCTCACTATTCCACAGCTGTCAGTGGACTGCGCCCATACATTTCAAATAAAACAAGCTCTTTTCCTGTTGTAAATTATCTTGAAGGAGTAGCTTTTGTTCAGTGGCTTTGCAAAGCGCACAAAAAGAACTACAGAGCACAAAACTCTAGTATAGGCATGTAACCTTGATAAACACCATTTTATTGAGTCAACTCTAGGTTAAAAAAGTAATAAGAACCCAACATATGATTAAACTACCACGTGAGTGAGAACAGCTCTGCGTTCATGAGGTCAAACATGGAATGTGTTCACCAAATCCGCCACAAGAGGGAGCATATCAGTTAAACTTATGGAGCATAATGATAAAAGTGTGTAGAAACAGATAAAAATGTCCCATTACACACTCACATGATGACGATTGTCTGCCCTCCTGCAAGCAACAATGAGAAGTTCAAAGGTAAGGGTGGTAAAAATGGGCCAATTCTTAACGTAGCAGAGTTTTACAAAGACATTAGAGGAAGAACAGAGAAAAAAATGGATGTCAATGTTCTAAATTAAATATGGGGAAAGCGAATATAAGGTGTAGTTTCTTTAAGTGGCTTTACTGGCAATCAGAAACAAAAAAAAAACTACAAATCACAGGATTTTGGCCCACAAGGGTCATTATTAAAGTTAAAATGGTGATACAGCAAAATGAATTCTACCTGTTTGAAAAAACAAACAAAAACAAAGCAGAAATCAGTAAAGCGGGTGACATCAGCTTGTGAAATAAAACCAGCGCAGTCACATCTTTATCCAGCGTTTTAGATGTTAAACGCACACGCAACTGATATTTTCAGTCATTTCCAGCAACACTACCAAATCAACTGTGTGAATGAAAGTTTGACATGTACGGGTTTCCACTGTTTCACATCTACACTAGCACACAACACATCATAAGAACATAGTTGAAGGGGCACAAATACACAAACTGTGTCAAAATAGAAGGAAGATCAGAGAAGAGAGATCACATTCCACCGCTCTGCTGCAGCCGCCGTTCGCCATGGCCTTTCGGGTTGTCTGGTGAGAGATGGTGGATGGAGGTTGTAACCTCCATTACTCGCTGGCCGTTTTTTTTTTTACTAAATGGTCCGTTAAAAGTTGGCTATGAGAGTGTCACCGGTGTGAAAAAGGGCACAAGGTTTGGAGGACTCAGCGTCTTTCCTCCCCACTCTGCCCTTTAAACCGCTGTGGCGCTCTTTTCTTTCTTTTCGCCGTCTTCGTGCCAAGTCAGGCGCTCCTCGTAGAAAGCAATGACGATCTGAGGGCACTTGTGATTGGCTTCCTTTGCAAGCACAAGGTCTGCCTCATCAGAGTCCTTCCTGTGGTGTGACACCAGCAACAAAGCAAAGACAGATTTGCATTAAGTGGACAATTGCAGTGTTATACATCAGCATTAGCTTAAGCTCTAATTTAAATTGTGTGACAATAAAATCCTCAAAAGCCCTTAATTTGTTAGTTAAAGCTTCTTAAAGCTTAAACAGAATTAAACAGAAGTCCAGATGTAAAAGACATCATGATTGAGCTAACCTCCAGATACTACAGCAGTTCAAACTGATCCAGCGTCAGACATTGACTTTGTTTACATTCATTGCATACAATCATGTCATAACATCAGAGTTTTTAAAATTAGATTTAATACTTTAACACATTTTAAGACCAATTTCAAAATATATCAGGTAACTCAAGATTCTTTTACTCAGTTAAACAGACTGGGGCAATACATATGTATTGAAATTTTATTGAAGTTTATGCACTAATGTATCAATACATAGAGATTAATAAGACCTTGCTAATACAATAATGTAACCATACAGTCATAATTCATCAACAGTATAAGTGTTGGCTAAGTATAAAATGTTTGGTATTCATTGATTGCAAATTGCTCTGAAACTGCCAGCCTGTAGAAATTCAAATGACTGAGTTTTGACTCTGAGTGTGCAGCGATCGCATTTAAGTCACATCCTTATGAAGTTTAATCATCACATTAGGCCGTATAGTCACCACTGTTTATCTGTTCATACATTTAAAACCTCTCAATCAATACTTTTATGCCAGTTATTGCCTTAAATTTTACCAAACTAAATTTAAGACTTTTTAAGGACAAAGGAAAACCCTGAAAAATATATTCAACACTAAGGAGCTATGCATATTTGATTACAGCTTTATGTTAGAAAAAGTTTCTGCAATAGTAATGTCTAAATTTGCAAAAATCTGTAAACACTGCAAGATTTTTTTTATGAAGCTATGCTGATTAAAGGGATACTCCATCCCAAAATGAAAATTTTGTCATTCATCACCCCCCATGTCGTTCCAAACCTGTAAAAGCTTCATTCGTCTTTGGAACACAATTTAAGATATTTTGGATGAAAATCGGGGGGCTTGACACTGTCCCATAGACTGCCAAATAAATAACAGTGTCAAGGTCCAGGAAAGTATGAAAAGCATCATCAGAATAGTCCATCTGCCATCAGTGATTCAACCGTAAGGTTATGAAGCGACGAGAATACTTTTTGTACACGAAGAAAACAAAAATAATGACTTTATATAACAATTCCTCTCCTCTGTGTCTCTCCAAATCAGCATAGCGCATTTTGACAAATCCGACTAGTACGCAAACGGCTTACGCTCTTCTGTATCAGCCGCGCCACAAGGATACGTTTTTTTGTGTATTTACGCTTTGGTTTGAAAGCAAACAGCGCATCGATGCAGCACTGCTGGCACAGAAGCCGCCTGCGTACTGCTCAGAATTGCCAAAATGGCGCTACGCTGATTTGGAGAGACACAGAGGAGAGAAATTGTTGAATAAGTCATTATTATTGTTTTCTTTGTGTACAAAAAGTATTCTCGTCACCTCATAACATTACAGTTGAATCACTGACGGCAGATGGAGTATTCTGATGATGCTTTTCATAGTTTCCTGGACCTGGTCACTGTTATTTATTTTGCAGTCTATGGGACAGTCACAAGCCCCCTGATTTTCATCCAAAATATCTTAAATTGTGTTCCAAAGACGAACGAAGCTTTTAAGGGGTTTGGAACGACATGAGGGTAAGTGATTAATGACTAAATTTTCATTTTGGGATGGAGTAACCCTTTAATTATGGTTTATTTTATTGTATTACACCACTGTAAAACTAGAAACGTTTGACCAATGGAACATTTACATTTATGCATTTAGCGGACACTTTTATCCAAAGCGACTTGCAATGCATTCAGGCTACACATTATTTTATTAGTATGTGTGTTCCCTGGGAATTGAACCCACAACCTTTTGCGCTGCTAACGCAATGCTCTACCACTGAGCCGCAGGAACACATTTAGGCAAAAGACAATTAGGATTATGTGGTTTATAGTGTTAAACACGCTATACAATGTAAAAGACTGCACATAAAATAAACAATGCAATTTCTGCCACATTCTATGAAGAAAATACACACGAAAAGAATCAGAAAAGGAACATGTTTATGGACTAAGGGTTTGTAATTTCTGTAGTCTGTCTGTCAAAGTGCACATTTTTATGTATGCTGAGTTAAACATACCCTGTTACAAGTACCAGTCAGGAACTGCAATTATATATTTACGTAAAAAACACAAGAAGAGAAATACAGAAACTGTAAAACAGACAAATATGCAGAGTGGAGACTACAATGAAGGGTTCAAATGTTCAGGTGTAAATAGGTATAGAATGGTGACGAAAGAATAATGGTCGTACAGTCTCACACAGGGCAGGAGTGTGAACGTGAGCAAAGTTGACACAAAGAAACAAGAATGGGGCAGTTTGCATCATTTCAGACATAATGGCAGGTGTAAATGTGGCCATTGACATCACTGTCCTAACACCCGCCTCGGGTGATCCAATCACAATTGGTCAGCTGAGGCACTTCCCTGATTAGTCCTGGCATCAACATGCATCTCCTGTGACCACTTGTGATGGGATTTAAATTAAAATTCAACGTCCACTTATTTTAAATAGAATATGGTCAGACTTGTGGCTTTGGTTTAGATGTGTTTCTAAGGAGAGATTAATTTAAATAAACTTTACTCCTGATATGTAAAGACCTGTTTTACTCACCACTTCATAAGGAACATAAGGTCTCCACAGGAGTCTGTTGCTCCAATAATCTTCTCAGGCTCCAGGCCTCGCTCAAAACCTCTTGCTACAAGGATCTCATCCTAGAAAGAACAAAGACGACAATCAAAAAATCCTTGTTTATAGCAGATCAATCCATCATAAAGGCACTTTACTGTAAACGTTTGCTTCTGTCCAAAATACAAATCCATAACGCAAAATAATTCTGATGACACCCATCCTCTGCAGAGGATCCATTGGTGAGCAAGTGATGTAAAATCTCTCTCAATGAACAGACAAAATCATCTACATCTTGGATGGCCTGAGGGTGAGTACATTTTCAGCAAATTTTCATTTTTGGTGGAAATATTCCTTAGAGCAAGTAATGAGGTAAGAAACATATTTTAGAGAGAATTTCAACCCTCTGGATGTACTTGCAATATCAGGATGGATATTGCATGGTAATAACATTTTAATGAAGTTTAAGATGGGGCCCTTAAACCCTTTTTCGTTAAGCTCTTACCTCCTTTTTCTTTTTGGGTTTGCTGCCACTCCCGTTCTCTTCCTCTGAGTTTTTCCTCTTGCTGGTGCTGCTGCTACTGTCTTTGGGACGGACCGAAGAAGAGCCTGTGCTGGAGGGCTTGCTGCTGGGTGTGCTTCCGCTGTTTGTCTTTTTATAGTTCTTCATGAACTCAGCGATAAGCTCTGGACAGTCCAGGTTCTTCTCTGGTTCCCATGTGTTGTGTTTGCTGCAAAACAATGCATGATTTATGCATGATAAACTAAAGCCACTGGATTTCCTCATATCATAGATACACCTTCAGGAAGTGCATATACTATGATAATACAATGAGTGTTCTTCAAACTAGTTTTTTTTTTTTTTTTTTGTAATTAGTCTTGTCCATTAATCTCAGTGTAAAAACTACTGATGTTCTTCCATAGACATGCATTTTAAGAATTTTACATGCAGTAACACAAACCCAGTCTATACTACTACTTATTATGAAGAACAGTGAAGACATACTCTGAAAAGCCTTTCCACTTCAGGAAATATTCCACACGGCCCTTCACAACTCGCCTGTCCATGACCTTCTCCACTATATACTCTTCCTCATCTGAGGAAGCAGCCTCATCATCTTCACGGTTCTGGTTCTTCTTTCCCATGACTTATTCTGAATGTCTTTCCTATGAGCAAGTGTGACCTGTGTGGCTCCCTGGTCCGGGGAGGAAAGTGTTCCCACTGAGGGAAAAGAAAAAAAGTGTTGGGCAGTCCTTTACCATAGAAAAATACAAAAAGAGGAGTGTATTTGATGGTTCAGATGCATATTCATTTCAAACATAACTTAAATATAAACAAACATCTGACTTAAAAATAGATCAATTCAATTTTATTACTCACTGTTCACTTTAATAATTGCCTGAAGACAAAGGACAGTGGTTACTTAAGAAATTAGTTAGCCTTACATCATGAAATTTCACTTGTCTAAGTATTACCTGTATTGTATGGCATTAATATGGACTGTTGTCTATATTGTGAATATTCAATTTCCAGCAAAAACAACCTTATTATGAACTGAAGTGACTCTTAACATGATAACAAAAGCTGGACGGTATGAGAAAAATCTCACGACTTAAAGGTTAAACCTTTCTTACCTTAAAATCAATATTTATTTTTAGACACTCACCTACAGTATTGTATTGGAGGACGTGACCTCTTAAAGTGCAAAGATGATCCTTGGATTACAGCATTCAGAGCTCCCCTAAACAAATACAGTTCATTTAAACATTACTGCACTTACACAAAACCAAAATGTATATCAATAAACATGCATGAGGTGAAACACATTCAACGCTCTAACAAATAGCCTAACTGTAGAGGACTGTAAAGGACACACAAAAGATCAGCATGCCTTTGAGTTGAGGAGCTGTAAAATTATTTTCAAGCCTATATGCATAATAATAATAGCAAAATAAACAAACTTTAACACGTTTAATTATTAGTAAACATTGCGCACACTAAAGGAACAACAATGCATGCAGTCTGTATACATTTCATTAAAATCAAGCAGTTATACTGGGATGCAATTCCTTTATCATTTACCAAGATACATATTTAATCAACCTTGCACAAGAAGTGCGATAAACCAGCCATGTGTTCTTATCTTACTGTCTTGAAGGGTTTTAGCGAGCAAGGACAAACAATGTGAAAACATTGAACAGCCCTGCACGACTCACGTTTTCATAGTTTCACGTCGCATGCCATATGCGATCTAATTCCCAATGCATTTATTCCAAAATACGAAATAAACGGATTTAAAAACAGTGCTAGCTGCACTGCTAACATTTAGCTACAGAAGTCCCATTGATTGGTACTGTTTGCCTCGCTTTAAGATCATTTCGAAATTGTAACAGTACAAAAACACTGAGAGAGAGAGAGAGAGCAATACAATGAGAGCATAATTTGATGTGTTTGCGGTGTTGTGTTTGTGTAGAACTCAAGCTCAACTAGCCAAATGCATGCAAAAACAATAAACAAGGCTCACCGATGACCAGGCGCATGATAGCAGGCTAATGTAAGTTAGCTCAATTAGCATACTCGCTCCACTTCTTTCTTTCTTTGGTTTTCTGCATCTAACCGCTGCAAGCAAAGCATTCGTGTGCTTTTTCCCATTTATTTGAATATTATCGTCGTGCTCGCCAAGTGAGGCTTTGCTTAGCAACAGCGCGGGCCGAGCGGAACAGATTTCACCTGATCCTATCACGTTAAAGCGTAACACTGACGGACTAAATCATCTCCAACGCAAGGAGAGCATACAATGGCATACCCTGACGTTAACGTGGATAATTATTGTATACTTACTGAGATATTTTTCGATGTTTTCTTATTCGTGTCGGATAATGATGCTGAGGCGGCGGCGGCTTTTTCCCTGCACATAAGAGTTTGCTGCCTTTCGCCCATGCATCCGTCCAGCGGCGCGTCCAGCCAATCAGCGTGCGCCTGAGCGAACCGCTCTCGCGCCAAAAACGTCCTCATGCGCATACAATGGGATGCGCACGCGTCACACGGCAACTAAACCACAGACTTTCTGATATATTTTTAAAAATCCATATTTAATCACACCTTTTAAAAAAAAAACATATTTTCATATAAGCTGAATGAATGCCTTTGAACAAGGGATGAAAGTTATATGGAAGCTGTGTGAATAAAATATAATTAGTAAATTATCAATCCCATCATATCTTTTAATACGTTTTTTAATAGTTTTTGCAACAACAAAAAAAAAACGTTTTTTTTAAAAACGTATCAAGAAAGATTTCTAAACGCACTAACCTCTATTCCAGCGATTGACTTGAGTCTCAGCTAATCAGGTATCGTCAAAGCGCAAAACAAACGCGTTAGCGGGAAGCGTGAACCAATCATCGTCTGCAGTAGGCGGGAACTGTACTTGGCCAAGCTATTTATGGTATCTCCCCAGCTCTCAGCGCGTGCTTGTCTCTCACCGATAAGCGTGTGGCGCAGCACGGATAGAAACAGTCGATAGAATGTCAAAAGAGGTAGGTTGGCTTTAATAATGCAGCTATATTTGTTTTTATGAAACACGGTTTAAGCAATGTAGCTTTCATGTTCTGAGCGTTTTCCGATTTAACTCGGATCTCACTCGTGGCTCTTTTGTTAACGCAAACAGCCTGTTCGGCCGCCATTTTAACTCTTGTAACGTTACTGTGCACCCATAGGCCGCGTGTTTTCACTGAAGGTCGTGTTCTCGAAAATAGTAGTTTCTTGGTTTTAATTCCTCACCGGCCACATCTGCGATTGTTTACATGAGTGTATAATCTATGTTGTTTTACTGAAGTAGGTACTGTTTATAGATATGCTGTGCTGCGCGCGGCACCAACATGGCGGAGGTGTTCGATCACCTCCCCCCCCAGATACAGTCTGTTACCTCGACGATTAATGACGTTTTGCGCATCAATACATTGCTAGTTTGATATCTGCTGCAGAATAATACACACGACGCACTCAGTTTCGGTGTTAAGTTGTTGTTATGGGTTATTTTCAGGGCCAGCCACGTGAGCCAGAGCAGCTGCGGAAGCTCTTCATTGGAGGGCTCAGCTTTGAAACCACAGACGATAGTTTGCGGGCGCATTTTGAACAATGGGGCGCCTTAACGGATTGTGTGGTAAGTGCCTTCTATCTTGCTTGTATACAGCGGTATACAATATCAATCGTATCTTTGCATGATCTAACACCAAGCATTGTGATTTAAGGGTCTGGTGATGACCGTAACCCTGATTATGCTTGTTTATGTGCTGTTCTAGGTGATGAAAGATCCAAACACCAAACGCTCGAGGGGATTTGGGTTCGTCACTTATTCCAATGTGACCGAAGTCGATGCTGCTATGGATGCACGGCCCCATAAGGTCGACGGTAGGCTCGTGGAGCCCAAACGAGCCGTGTCTCGAGAGGTGCGTTTTAACATCCCAAGCCTTTGTATTGTTAAAAACTTATATAGATGTGTATGAATGCAAATACCTGATTGCATTTTGGTTTTAGGACTCCAACAAGCCATTTGCCCACACAACTGTGAAGAAGATCTTTGTGGGTGGCATTAAAGATGACACAGAGGAGAACCATCTTCGCGATTACTTCAAACATTTTGGCAAAATTGAGGCCGTTGAGATAATGGTGGACCACAAGACCGGAAACAAAAGAGGCTTTGCTTTTGTTACGTTCGACGACCATGACTCCGTTGATCGTATCGTCAGTAAGTGCAGTGTAATTTTTAGTGTCTTATTATTGGTCTCTTTATTATAAATGTTAACATTGATTATTTTCCCTCTCCTTAGTTCAGAAATACCACACTGTGAATGGACACAACTGTGAAGTCAGAAAAGCTCTGTCTAAACAAGAGATGCAAAACACTGGCATGAACATGAGAGGTAAGTTGGTGTCCAAGCTGTTTATTTTGGTTTAATGTACTTGGCTGTATTAAATGGGATTTTTAAAACCATCTATAGGCCGTGGTGGTGGTGGAGGAGGAGGTGGAAACTTCAACAGATACGGCAACAATGGCGGCTACAACAGTGACTTTGGAGGTGGCGGCGGCGGCAACCGGGATGGCTATTTTGGAAGAGGTACGTGCCTTAGTGGACATTAACGTTTTAAATGATGAATGAGTCTTTCGTATGAACGCAAGTTTCACAACCCTTTTCAGGAGGGAGAGGTGGTGGAGGCGGCAGTGGCGGTTATGGAGGCGACAACTACAACAATGGATTTGGTGGCGGAGATGGTATGCAGTGGTTTCTTGGTTCTTTGAAAACACGATTTGGTAAATGTTTTGATTAATGTTAAGTAACTTGCTTTCTCCAGGTAATTATGGTGGCAGCCCTGGAAACTATGGTGGAAATCGTGGATATGGAGGTGGCGGCGGAGGAGGAGGACATGGTTATGGCAACCAGGGTGGCGGTTATGGTAGTGGTGGTGGCGGCAACAGCGGCGGCGGTGGCTATAATGACAATTACAACAATGGCAATGGAAACTTTGGAGGTGGTGAGTAGATGCCAGGCTGAACTTCCTTTCAAATATCTCGAAGAATGGTCAGCAGTAACCAGGTGTATGTGGTTTTTAAATGCGAATAGGCAACTTTGGAGGTGGTGGTGGCGGCGGAGGTGGGAACTACAGTGACTTTGGCAGCTATAACAACCAGCAGTCCAACTATGGTCCCATGAAAGGGAACTTTGGAAGTGGTGGAGGCGGAGGAAGAAACAGTGGCCCATATGGTGGTGAGTTTTTCATAATGGCCTTTTAGGCTTCCCTTTTGGTTTGTCGCCTTGTATAAACAACTTGAATCTTAAATGACATCTGTTTTAGGTGGCTATGGCGGTGGATCTGGTGGTGGATATGGAGGCAGCTCTGGTGGTAGACGGTTTTAAGCTCAGAAAGGTTAGTTTCAAATTCTTGACTACTTTACATAAATAGACTTGCAGGTTTACAGGTTAACAATCCCAATACGTTAGTCTTGGACTGAATACTCATTGCATACTGTAACCTTGCTGTACATCTGGTGTAGAAACAACAAACCTCAGGTAGTGTGCAGCTTAACAATTGTTGTTCATATTGTTCAACAGGACTGAGTGCTTTAGGAGAGGAGAGCAAGAGAAGTGACAGGGCAGATGCAGGTTTACATCCCTAGATCTGCTCAGCCAAACAGGTGTGGCAGATTAACAGCTGCCACCAGAAGAAGTGTACAGTAGCGCTATCATGTGTGGGACATCATGATTTTGTCATCATGCAGACTTATTTTATATTGTCTATGGAAAAGCATTCCAATGAGGTTTTATGTAGAACTACTTTCAGTCTTTATGGTTTTGATTATGTAACCAATGAAATAAAACATCCTTGTTTTTGTTTTTTTTAAAAGATGTGCGTTTTAGTCATTTGTGTTCTGGGGGTTTTAGCGTAGTACACTTGAATTTAATGGAGCTTCTATGAGCCTTTTTTAGTAGAAAGTAAACTGTTTGGCTCTTGGGGGGAAAAAAATGGGAACGTGAGTGAAATGGTCAAAACTGGTTCAAAAAGCATAGGCTGTTTAATGCAAATGCCTAGAGTAGTGTGGTTGCATATCAGTCTAGCCATGGGAGCTTGCTGAGAAAGGAGTAGCAAGATCATCGCCCTGTGAAGGAGCAGGGAGTACAGGGCGCAACTCAAAGACTAGCAGGCAGCGCTTTTATAACTCCTGTAGGTAAGAACAGACTTCTCCACTACCGCTGGTAACTGTTTAACATTTTATTAGCATAGGCTGTACAGTTAATGTGAACTTCCCATTCAGTGTTGTGTGTATTACAGGGGAAGTAACTGCAGTCAGCATAGTTTGGTGCACAAGATTTTGTAGACCTTAAACCCTTTTAATGCATGCCCACTTGTGGTTTTTTTTGTGTTCTATATTTAATGTGCTGACCATGTTACTCTTGCTTTTACAGGATCTGATGAGTGAAAATCATCTCTCGAAATGGAAAGACAATTGTCTGTCTAAACTGGTGAAATTATAAAAGGTACTTGCTCTTGTAATGCAGTATTAATCTTGTTTACAATATTCCAAACCTCAGACTTGTTCTCTTTTCTAGGACCAAAATGCAGCTGAAGAGATTTTATTTTTATTACCTGTTTTTTACCTTTTTTACCAATAAAACTTTTAATGCTACAAATGATTTGATTTGTCTTGTGTAGAACCTGTTTACTTAAAGCATGTTTGTTGGACATAATACTGATTCTAGGTTTTAGACCAATATTTAAATGTACAAAAAATATTTAACATCACTTGCAGTGTACTTCATAAAAGTTTGGGAGTGTCTTAGTCTTAAACACTTCATAATTTGTGTAGTTACACGTATCTTGTAGTTCTGTCCTAAAAATTACTATGAGAGAGATTTTGTTCATGACAAGTGATTTGAAGTTATTAATCTGTCAAGTGTAGGAACCTCAAGAGTTTAGTTGTCCATCTATGGGTGACTTGCACATTTCAAAATGAACATCAGTTCATTCACCCTCCAGGGCTGTATTCCGTGGCACTAAGTAAATGTTGCCATCATTAGTTTGTTGTAGTAAATACTCATCAACTGAATAAGGGTGTCCCTCCTCATCACGTAGCTGTGAAAACACTTGGGTGTAAAGATCTGAGAGCCGATGTTTAATGATGGCTAGGTTTTGCTGAAACTCCAGTCTCTCTCTGGTTAAATGTTCTCTTTGGGCTCTAAGCTGTCCCAACTCGTTTTCTAAATACACAATATTCTCCAACTTCCGCTTGCGGCAGTTCTGAGCAGCAACTTTGTTCTTCCCTCGTCTGCGAATGTCCCTCACAAGTGCCAGCTGAGCATCACTCAGTGTGAATTGTGTCAAGAGCTCATTGAAGTCATCCACTGGTAGGTTCACAATCTTGTCCAGTGCGAACGGTATTTTGAGAGCGAGGGCTCGCCTCTCATCTCTGCTCAGGGGTACGGGAACACTGCTTGATTTTGGTTTTGAGTACATAGATTGATATGCACCCAGTCTTGTTAAACCTGAGCCGTTCAGTTGTAGGTCATGCAGGGCTGTGGGTAAAACTAGTTGCTTCACTGATGCAATTGGTTGGTAAGTCTGCTGGTTGATGGGTTGCATATTTGCAGGTGTGGGAAAAGAAGTTCCAGGGTATGAACTGTACGACTGCTGGTAGTCGACAGACCCGAGCAAACTTGGCTGCATGCGACATTGTTCCCCAATACTTTCGTTTTCGGTGTAGCCCATCGTACCATCTGCAGGTAAGTACGAAGGTACTCCATGCACTGCATTCTCAGGAGAGGCCAGCGGTGGGCTCGAACCAAGCGACAAACCGGAATCTGACTCAGGATCATCTGCGCAAGCCTGTTTGATTTGTCCTGTGCAATGAAGGTTGATAACGGCATCTTTCGTAATACCATGACCGCGTGTCATGTTCATGTGCTCCAAAAGACTCATGAGAGGAGGATGAAGAGCTTGCGTATTCGTAATCATTCTGGAGGAACCGTGGCCACTGTGTACAGGGAGGCTGTAGTGCATATCCATGTGTGGGTTTAAACGCTGATAGGGTGGCATCATTTCCGGGTATGCACTTTCATAGACCGCAGCAGGATGGGCATCACAAGTGGCTGGAATGGATTCTGGCTGTGGTTGACTCATCCCGAACCCTCCTTGAGAAACCATGGGCTCCATGGACAGGTATGGAATAGCTTCAAAGGGATTCTCATTGGGTACCTCAAACTCCTGTGGGGGAAAAAAAAGAAAAAATAAAGAATTTCCAGTTTCACTCAAACTTGACCATGAAGGTGATTCAAATCAAACTATTTTACAATAAAACACTAGTAAAGTGAAGGTTTGCAGTCGATTTTTGCTGCAGAGGAGGGTTGTATTCAGTCATCTGCTCAGGACCAGCCCACCTGGGTGAATGTGCCACCCGTAGCTTATGCAGGTCTTACTTAGGAGCGCTCAGGTTTCATGTAGAAACAGATGGTCATTGTGCAATGCAGGGGGCTGTCAGCAATATACAGCACTCACTCTTTTTCTCTGCCTGCCTTTATCCTTGCATCACTCAATTGGCCCATTGTTGCAGATCGTAGCTCAATGTGTGCATTTACAGAGGATTCAGCATTAGAAAAATGTTATAAGGCCACCATTTCATTAAGACTCTAAAACAACTGGCTGTATCCTACCATAAAATAATCAGAAGTTTTTTTGAGTTTTGACATTTGTGCATGTGAAAGAGCAAGTTTAGTCAGGTGTTCCAGTGTACCGACCTGAAGTTCTGTGATGGCCATCAGTTCCTGCCAGGCCAAGTCCATATCCAAATGCTGGGGGGAACGTTGTGCCCTGAATCCAGTGACATTGGTGGACATTGACACCTCCCCATGCAGTCTTCCAGGGTTTGCCAGTCCTTAAAATTAACACAGTGTATGCAAAAATGTATAAATTTTTTATTTATTAAAATATATAATTACTTCAAATTATTAGAACAAGAGACTTGTTTTCAACCAATGTGTGCACACACATATATTTTATATTTATATATATATGTGTGTGTGTGTGTGTGTGTGTGTGTGTGTGTGTGTGACCCTGTACCACAAAACCATTCATAAGTGTCAAATTTTCAAAATTTAGATTTATACATCATCTGAAAGCTGAATAAATAAGCTTTCCATTAATGTATGGATTGTTAGGATAGGGCCATATTTGGTCAAGATACTGGAATATCTGAAATCTGAGGGATCTCTAAATGAAGTCCTTACCAATGCATATTACAAATCAAAAATTAAGTTTAGATATATTTACAGTAGGAAATTTACTAAACATCTACACTGAACATGATCTTTATTTAAAATCCTAATGATTTTTGGCATAAAAGAAAAATCGATATTTTTGGCTATTGGTACAAATATATCCGTGCTACTTATGAATGGTTTTGTGCTCCAGGGTCACATATGTTATTTTTAAAGTGTTTTAAGTGTACTGTTAAAAATCCGCTAGTGCAGTAAGACAAAATATGCATTCTATCAAGTTTTGTTTTTAATTATTTTTCTTAACTGAAAAACAAGTCAAGAAAGTAGTAATTCAACTTAAGTCATTTTTGCAGGGTACAGATAGATTTTACAGCATTTATTTCTTCGTTTAAAAAAATATTTTATTTTTCTAGGCTTTTCTTACTGGGAAAGCTGAATTATAATATTTTTCCCCATAAAGATACTGACCTCACAGCTGATCCTCAGGGGAAGTACACCGTTGATTGCTGAACACATTCAGGACAGACCCCTGTTGCAGTGAATCAGTCTAAAACATTAAAAGAAATCAGTCACTTTCTGTATTTTGTCAAACATGAATGTAAAGAAAAATGCATTTGTAGAGTTAAAAATAGAGTTTAAAAAAACACACAATGTTAGCGCTCACATAACAGGAAATATAGGTCAGCTGTGACCACATGCCAACAATCACAGGACCAAATTTATTCTGACTCGACAACATTTTCATCGACACACGTAAACGGACGATGATGTCACTGAAACTTCAAAAAATCGACATTAACCTTCAGAATATATCTTGTTTGAGACTTTATCACGTTTCCCTTCCCATGTGCTCCAAATGTCATTTTGTGTCACTGGACATGAAGTTTCTTTGGGCTGGATTTGTCCTATCAGCTGGCTTTGCGAACATTAATGTCAACCCTTGATAAGACAATCTTTTGGGAGCCAGCCTGTCCTCCAGTAAACGAAGGCAGGGGCCTAACCACAGACATCAGAATGTCAGGAAGACTTTCTCAGCACACTCCCTCACGTCGAAAATAAATGAATTAATCCATGTGATACTAAATATGCAATAGCAGTCATTCTGGTTACCATTGAGTTTCGTTTTATTTAGCTATTTCATTAAACTTGTGTCTCATCTGTTGGTTTGCTTTTACTGGTCCTATTTTAGAGCCTTTTTATACACAACAACTGCTTTGAACTTTGATGTTGGGTTCCTGTTAAATTGGGCATTTATTTTGGTACACTATAAGTGATGTGACATACAGCCAAGTATGGTGACCCATACTCAGAATTCGTGCTCTGCATTTAACCCATCCAAAGTGCGCACACGCACACACACACACACACACACACACACACACACACACACACACACACACACACACACACACACACACACACACACACACACACACACACACACACACACACACACACACACACACACACCCGGAGCAGTGGGCAGCCATTTATGCTGCGGCGCCCGGGGAGCAGTTGGGGGTTCGGAGCCTTGCTCAAGGGCACCTCAGTCGTGGTATTGCCGGCCCGAGACTCGAACCCACAACTTAGGGTTAGGAGTCAAACTCTCTAACCACTAGGCCACGACTTCCCCTTAAAGCTATGCAGCTATAATAAAAATAATTTTGGAATCGAATATCATTATTCTGCTTGCAAGTGTTATCTTATTAATTCAAATGAACAATTTTACAAAAGAGTGAAAATTTCATACAATTTAGTACAATTTCATATAATTCGAAAGCACACTTTAGCTGACTGTAAAAATACATAGGCACTGCCTGATTGAAAAGTCAGGTACAAGTTTGACAGGACGTGGCAGCAGTAATGCTGTATAACATCTAATGGTTGACATTTCATGTGTGGTAAAGTATTTAACAAAACACATCTTTCCTTTTGTCATATTGAGGGTAAAAACATATATCCTGCCTTTACCGCGGTGTCTAGCTTATTTCCTTTGACTAGTTTCTGAAATTCTGAGGGGACAGGGCTATGGGACCGGCCTTCCAAATTTCGACATCAGCTGTGGTACTAACCACTGTACCAGTGCACACGAGCCAACATTAAGCAAGAAAGATAAAAAAAAAAATTCAACTATATTTACCTTAATTGAATAAACTTGTCTGTCTCTCTTTTTAAACATTATGCGTTGCAATATTTGTGATAATCAAAAAGTGACTGCAGTGGGTAGCGTCTAATGAAAAATGGATTTTAAAAATATTTTGTATTTTTTTTTAATTTAAACAATTTTAAAAACGAAACTTTTTAAGCAAAATTCACATCTTAATAAAATGTTCACATTATAACACTTAGTAAAATAGAATGTATTTAAAATATAATACAACTTTAACACCTTAATCACTTGTCAATTTCTTCTAAAGCAAAAAAAAAAAAATTGTTTACACACTTTTTACATTTAATGTGTGCTTAGTTTTTAAACAGTTTTTATGACTAAAACTATGACTCAAAAACTTGAATGACTAGAATTATGACTCAAAAAATGTCATTTAGAATCTTTCAAATCTGATAGCGAACCAGAATTGTACAATATCTGTCAACAATTGCCATATTTACTGAAGAAACTTCACAACAAGCTATCAAAGAAGATGAAATGACTGTACCTTATTAGCATGTCCTTAAGCACTAAGCTCAGATGAAAAAGTCTTCACAATGTCATATTCACAATAACCACTGACCCCTGTGTTGAAGTGCAGAGTGAAAGAGTTTGCTGCATGCTCTTAGTTTTGAACTACAAGTGTGCATGCGCTCAACCTGTCTTTCTCTCTCATTCACCCGTTCTCCCACTCACCCTGTCTGCTTTTGGCTGTCACTCACACAGATGGGATGGGTCTATGGGCGATGCAAGCAGGTTTCCTGTAAAGCACCCACACTCAAATTCAACACTTGCACTACAATATGTTTAAATTATATTTACCATGAAAAAAGAGCAAGTGGTTAAGCCACAAATTTATATATACAAAGCTCACGCCTGATACTGTGGACTGCCCTACCAAATATAGACTCGGACCCTTCAGCTTGTAGTTTAAGGACAAGTTATTCACATCAGCAGCTTTGGTGTGTACAAGTCCTAAATATATCACAAAAAAAATCACACTTCATTATTAATAAGAACTATGTGTTTCATAAAGACCCGAGGTGTTCATGTAAAGGAAAGCCACCGTGAGGGATGTGGTTTGAGCGCAGACTCTTCGAGCAGGCGCACCTGGAGTTAAATCTAGGATTGCTTTGCGGAGGAGGGGCTGTTTTCTGACTTGATATAGTAGGGATGGAATGTACACCTTCAACAGGTAAGAAAGGCCACATTGTTCCTGTATCTGCCGCTCAACCACAGACAGCAAGTGAAAGCGGGGGCCGGGGGGACGGGAGGGTGGAAGAACGTGTCTTACATTGCAAGTGACCATTTGAGTCTTTGCCGAAATCCCTCCGTAGTCAAACACACACAGGACAATCAGCACGATTGTTTAGGCACAATTGTCAGGTGAGGTGAAAGGATGTGTTTTCCTTGTTCGTTTGAAGTGCTTTATTTTATTTGACTGATGCCTTATCGTGTTACACTCACCTTCAATAATACATCACTCAACGAGCGTTCAGATGCATGATGGTCAACAATCATTAGAAACCAATGACTTCCAGTGGAGAAATCGAATTTCCTATTAATGATACAATCTTAAAAAGCTTTCAAAAGGGAGTTTTTGCAGCAATCCCATAAAAGAATAATTTTTGGTTCCCCAAAGAACCCTACGGTGAACAGTTCTTAAAAGAACCATTTTTTTTCTTAGTGTGAAGAACATTTTAATAATCTAAAGAACCACTATGAGGAAACTTACACTCTTAAAAATAAAGTTCTTTATTGGCATCTGTAGTTCCATGAAGAACCTTTAACATCCATGCAATCTTTCCACACCACAAAAGGTTCTTTAAAGTGGAAAACAGTTCTTCAGATCATTGAAATGTTCTTCACGATAATCAAAAATCATTCTTTTAAGAACTGTTGACTGAAAGGTTCTTCAGGGAACCAAAAATGATGAAATTCTTCTATGGCATTGCTGCAAAAACAACCTTTTTGAACTCTTATTTTGTAGTGTATGTACAATGGAAAGGTTCCATGAATATTAAAAGTTCTTCATGGAACTACAGATGCCAAAAAATAACCTTTATTTTTAAGAGAGTAGAAGAATAATTTTTGGTTCCCGAAAGAACCTTTCAGTGATCAGTGTGCTCTCTTAGTGTGAAAAACATTAAGAACCTTTTGTACGATGGAAAGTTTCATGTTAAAGGTTTTTCATGGCACCATCAATACACAGTCATTTTAAGAGTGTAGAAAAATAATTTTTGGTTCCCCAAAGAACATTTTTATTCTTAGTCTAAACATTTTTTTTTAATCTAAAGAACTTTTTTCCACTATATGAAGAATGTTTTGTACAATCACGAGGTTCCGTGGACGTTAAAGGTGCTTCATGGAAACATCAATGTCAATAAGTGTAAAAACATAACAGATGCCCAAAGGTGTTGTTACAAAGTACTAAGAAAGGGTAAGTTATGACTAAAAACTGTTTATCAAAGCTCGTGATAGCGGTGTGCCCGTGGTTTTCTAGATACTTGTTCATGCTCGTCTTTTACGATGCGGTGATTTCATTCCCACGCATTAATATGTTTGTATGTAAATGCAGCATAATGATGGACGTAGGTGGCTGACATCGTCCAAAGAGGTGGGCGCCTGCCAGGAATCAGAGAGACGGGACTTCCCAAGCCTTGATTCCTAGCACCCACCCACCCACCCGACTCAACCACCTACAAACACACACATGAAAACAGCCTGCTATTACATACACCACAATGGTTTGGGATTTGGTGTGTTCCAACCTAAACAGCAGTTCTGACTCTCTCCACACATAGTTCAGGTCACCCAGTCGCTCGCACAGTTCTGTATCTCACTGGTCTGTAACCTTTTTGTCATTTTCAACTGTTTTTTCTTGCCATTCATTGTTTAGTTTCACGTGTTAGCTTGTATTTTTGTATTCATTACACACTCTGCCACGTTGTGGCCTCGTGATGCTCTTAACCCTCTTTGGCTTGACCACAGGAAGTGAAACAGCTCCTTGACACCATCCTGACCCATCCAACTATTCCTATTCTTCCTGCTTCCCATAGGTAGGAGGAAACTCACAGAAGAAACATCAGAATATGTTTTTTTATTTTATTTAAAACTTAGTGGTTTCTAAAAGTAAGGTCTTCTATAACCCATGTTAATATATATATATATATATGTTTAAGTATAAGTTTTTTAAGTTAAGTATAAGTTTTTTCAATATATTTTATAGAGATAGACAGTTTTAGAAAGAGTTAACATAGCGTATAACATAAGTTTACATTGATCAAAAGTGACAGTAAACACATTTTAGAATGTTACAAAATATTTATATTTATAAATTCTTTTAGAACTTTCTGTTCATCAAAGAATCCTGGAAAAAAAAAATACATATCACAGTTTCCACAAAAATATTCAGCAGCACAGATGTTTTCAACATTGATAGTAGTAAGAAATATTTCTTGAACAAATCAGCATATTAGAATTAAATGCAGCCTTGGTGAGCATAGACTGGTCAAAAAAAATAAAAAATAAAAACAACTAAATAAATAAATAAATAACCCCAAACGTTTGAACAGTTCTGTGTGAATAAATATAAATATAAATATAAATACAAACACACATATATAACTTCTATTTTTTCTGTCAAAAATATCACAATCAAAGTGTCATTAGCCACAAGTAAACATGAGAACATGTTTTCAATTACACGGAAAAACCTCACAAGCTACTTATGATGAGAGCATTTGTGCCTTTGGTTTGTGGTCCATTGGGAAAATTCGTCCAAGCCTGCTGCTGGGAAAAGTGGAAAATATGTGTATGAGTAATCAAGAGTAACGTAATTTCATCACGATGCAAAATCTATATACTCTAGCAACGTTCTCGTTAACCTCAAATATTGTACATTTTACATATATGCCTTAATTCAACTTCGGCACAACTACATCAAGTTCTATCCTCTAATAACATACGTATATATAGTTACATTAACTAAATGGGCTCAGAGTATATTTAACTACAAAAACAGGATTTATATTTTTTAAGATAACATTAAAATTAGGATGTAAAATGCAAAAGAATCCACACAATTTCTAGGCCACTTTTGCACACTAAATAAGCAAATTTGTGACATTCACCATGCAAGACTTCCCGTTTACGTGCACTTTTGGACTCCACTATATGGTATATGCTTTATTGTGCAATAGAGGAGGCTGGGTGAAATGAAGTATACAGCGATACTGTACACAGCTCCCCTCAACCACCGTCTCATGCCAGAAACCACAACAGTTAGCATGAGCACCTAGACAAGGCTTTATCAGCGCTCAGCAGAGCTTCCGCCACCCAACATCCCCTTTCCCCCGCTCTCCTCTCCTTCTGCAGCCACAGGCTCCAACCACAAGGGCAGCGCTGCTCTCACACACCCATACCCACAGTGGGAAACCGACGGGATACAGACACACTGCCATGCCTGACACTCATCACAGGTCAGTATGATGATGAGGATCATGTCCATCACTGCCCTTCTGATACTGTGTGAAAGAGATGAGTGGACACGTACTTTGCCGTGACCGCACAGATAAAGATGTTATTGTGAAAGACGTCCGATTATCTTTTTATCTGAAGCACTATTGAGACACAGTTGCTCTGCGCAATGATACTGTGGGTGCCGGTTCCTCATTTGGAGTTCGTCAGGTGTAACGATTGTTTGGTGACAAATATTCTCCTAAACTGAGTTCCGAGAAGATCAGCTCTGTTGCAGATATTTCCACTGTACTTTTGACCAGATGCACTGTAAATGCAGTGCTATTTCAGGAGTACTACTATTAATACTTTTACTAATAATAATTTTAGAACACTGCAGGCCATATGAATGTAATAAAGGCAAAATGACTCAAAGCAAGTACATAAACATAAACACACAGATCTATTATAAACACACCCATATGAAATGCCGTACTTCACATACAGACAGCCAAATATATAAATGGGTCAAAGACAAAAAGGGGACAAAAACAATGAAGGTTTAATACAGATTTAAATTAGTACATTAGAATGTGTCCTGTTTAATTTAATTTTTTTCTGAGACATGCATTTTTACCAAGATTTACAGAAAAAATATCACTCAGTGTAATGATAGTTTGTACACCAAAAATTCTTGTAAGGCATATTTAAAACAAGAATAATTAGATGACATTAAAAGCCCCTATTTAAGTAGCCCCCAAAAATGAATTAATTGTAATTTTAAGATCCTTCATATCTCTATATTTGAATTATTTATCAGCAAAAAGTTTGTATTCATTTAAAATAAAATAACATTTAGTACAATAACTTATTATTTTATATATTTTACTAAGTACAGGTCAGAATAAGTATGTTCTTTTTATTTTCACATTTTACATATGTTTATCTTTTATACTTTTTTGCAGAACTTTTTTTTCTAGGATTTTTTAAACAAACAACAACAATTTGTAACTATATCTTTATATATATACAGCATTGGGGGTAATGCGTTACAAGTAATGCGGGATGCGAAAACAATTTACTTTTTTCTAGTAAATTTTATTTTTTCAAATTAATTTTTAGATTAAAAGATTATTTTTGAGTTTACTTTTTAATATCTGAGTCACAAGCTCATTTAATTACTGACACCTCTCCTGACCCGTGTTGAGAAAATTCACGAGGGAGGCGCAGAGGCACTTCCTTCAGGCTGAGGCTTATGAATTTCACTTTTGGTGTGAAAGGGCCTTTACAGTTGCCAAAATTATAACCTTTTTTTTTTTTTTGTTGTTGTTATCAAACAACAAATAAGCAGGCCAGCTCAGACAAAAATAACATAAAAGTAACCATTAAAGGTAACTATGTAATGCAATTAGTTCATTTTTTATGGAGTCACACGATATTGTAACGGCCAAATTTTTAAACAATGCTACACATAGTAAATAAGGAAAATATAAAATACAAAAAAATGTGAGCAGCATTATAAAGTAAAATTCTCATGCTCTGGCTGACATTATAACTATAACTGAAAAAAAAGTAGCCTACACCAAGGAAACACATACTGTATCCTCTCTCATATAATATAGGGTAATTTCGAAATGCTTTTCGTGGTAAAGTTGTGAAAACCCTGTGTTTCATTGTGAAACTTGCTGGTGAGCTTTCATACTGTAGAAGCATATAAAGAAAACCTTTTTTCAGAATACTAACTACTCTTTGTCCTCTTGGCATCGAGACTCAATTGGGATACAAAATTAAATGCAGTCAACATGCTCAGCATTGTATTTTGAGTTTTACTTACAAATTATCCCACCACAGCTCTCTAGATTAAACCGTTTGTGATGTGAGTGTAGCTGCTGTAGTAAAGCGCTGTGAGCCGTGCGCAGGGAAAACCCCTGTTAGGATTAGTTTTAACAGTGGTGCTTCCCAGAAAAAGTGACCAGTGTAATTATGTTGCCCAGTTGTAGGAGGATCTCTTAATTTATCACAGAAAAAAAAAAAAAAAAAAAAAACAGGACAGGCTGGAAGCATATGCAATTTTGAGGAGGACTTGTGTCATTGAGGCCAGTGTGTCATTCACGGAGGGCAAACAGATTCCAATCCCAATCAGATCAGAATCAGGATCCGAATCACTCATTAGTTTTGACTAAGCGTCTGCTCATGAGAGCCAGAGGTTTACTTCAGGTCAGATTGTTTCCATTGCTGAAAGCAAGATTAAATCATTGCACCTAGGTTGACTTTTAATGCTACTAAATAGGATGTAAATAGGAGTTTTGTTTTTAAATTCTAATTTTTTTATATAAACTTCAAGTAAACAGGCCTAACAAGTTGTTAATAATCAGCTAAATGCAGATGCAAATAGGCTCAAAAGGTGAGGAGGTGTCAGGAGGAAAAAAATAATAATTTATGTCCTTATTAGAAGACGATTCAGACAAAATACTGGATGCCAATAACAAAGCTTGAGGAACAGAGTTGATCATACAGAAAAAAATCACACTACTAAATTGAGTTTTCAGTGTTCATGATTGTTTATTTTTTCACTATTTAATAGTCGTCTGCTAAATGTATAGATGTAAAGTGTTATTCTATCCTGTAATAACATATATAGTGACATTAACTAAATGGGCTCAGAGTATATTTAACTCTGTTTTATTTTTAGATTTATACTTTAGCCTAGGCCTGTGTGTTATATTGCATGTTTGTCCCCAACACGTGCCATTATTTAGGCTAATAAATAACAAAGCCTATGGTTGTGTATCAGACACTATCAAATATCAACATCAGTATTGCTTCAATATAGGTTATAAGTTAACAAATATCTTTTTTTTTTTATTCTTTACTAGTGTAAGGAGAATTTCACTTTTTTAACATCAGTTAGTGTGTAGCTAATGTTGCTGTTAGAGCATAAACATCGTCTGCAAAGTTACGATGCTTAAAGCTCAATGCAAAGTGAGATATTTTCTTTTAAAGATATTGCTGTTGTAGTCGTGCACTACAAAAAAAATCAACCACCCCTTTAATTAGTACATTTACTACCACAATTTCTGTTATTGAGCCTGTTTAGAGTTATTAAATATGTATGATAAAATATAACTATATAATATTAAATACATGATATTGCAGTATATTTGTGAGGACACTCACAAACATGTATTTGGCTCTCATCAGTAGCTAAACCTATACTCACACACACACATTCTCCACAGTCATACTGGTTTTTACTACACAGCCCATATTTTATATCGTCCTACACCTAAACTCATTATGTATGATAAACATTTTTTTTGTACTTATTCATTTCCCGCAATATTTTCCGCAATCTTTAAAGACGCTTTAAAGTACTTCCGCTCAGTTTTGCCCTTTAACCTCATCTCGTCAGCGGAAGTACACATACACAGAAGTTCAATACACGGAGGCTGAGTGAGCGACATCTGTACAGTACAAGATGGACACGCTAATATTGGTAATATGATTTTATGTTTGTGTGTCCAATATTTGCATGTAAAGTGTACAACATCCGTTGGCAGTTCAATCCGCTGTTTCCATTTCAGAGAGTAACGTTAGTTCCGCTAAACAATGAAACAATGAATCAGTAACCAATCTAACTTGAGTTTAGCATTACCGTGCATATGAAATATATATCAAAAAGTAAAAATTAGTATACTGTTACAGGGAAGTATTATGTTAAAATATTAAGTTTAATATTAAGCTGATGGGTATCTGCAGGGACAGTCTGCTCTACCTTTGGCCTGATCAGCTGATTGTTTTCACTGTAATTCATTGGTGATTTGTCGTGTGTGTGTGCGTGTGTGCGTGCGTGCGTGCGTGCGTGCTGTGACAGGAGCCCTCTCTGTACACTGTCAAAGCTGTTCTGATCATGGACAATGATGGAGAGAGACTGTATGCGAAGGTGAGATCATCACATGAACACAAGGGTCATAATCAGATTTGCACTGATATACAGCGAGGATTCATTTAATTAACCTTGTGAAGTCAGACAGATGCATTTAACATTAATAAAAGACAAACTAAAGGAAACTAAAATAAAGTTTGCAAACATGTTTTATGATTTTTCATATTATATTTGATATATCAGGCTTTTATGGCTCATGTAATATGATATTGTGAGAATACGGAGCTCACACTTCAGTTTCACTAGCAGCCCAAACTGAGAAAATCTTGTATATCAATGAGATCTTTACTACTTTTGTGAAATGCATATAAATATGAGTTGTCATTCTGTATTTCCCAATTATATGTCTAGTAAGATATTTAAATGCTTAGTTTTCAAAGCTCCGTGGTTTTAATTGAGGGAGAAAAACATAAAATGCAATGCAATGCAATGGAGGGTGAACAAATAAACAATCATCACAAGCTTTATGCATCACGTTTTAACATGATTTTCTAAAAGATCTTATATGGATAATCAAGTAAACTTAAGTGGCTTCAGTCCAGTACATGTTCATCTTGAAATATTTCTAACATTATAAAAGTTATTCCTATGTTTACTTGAAAAAATCACAGCCAAAAGACACTTGGAGCACAACCTGAAGAGGTCAGGCATGGCTTTTTACTTGTTTAAAAACTATAATCTATAAATCAGATGATGGAAGGCATGTGGTAGATTGTGTACAACAGGTTTTGATCATGCTGATCATTTAGAGGCCTTAGAAATTCATGTTTCAAATATGATACAGCAGGCTTTATAGGATTAAACCTGAAAGTAAACTTCATTTTAACACCTTTATGTTATTCAGAACCCACATAACATGTTTTTTTAACCGTGCAGTCTATCCTTTTTGTTGCATAAGGTTTATGGATGAGTTTTTGTTAGCTCTTTCTTTGTCTAGATGTGTCACTGTATTAGAAGCTTCATGTATTAGTTTGTGACTGTGTTTCAGTATTATGATGACACGTATCCCACAGTGAAAGAGCAGAAAGCCTTTGAGAAGAACATCTTCAACAAGACACACAGAACAGACAGTAAGTGACTCTGATACTGTCCGTGTTGTGTTGGCTAACATAAAGTCCTGTGGACTCATGCTTCCTCTCTTTGACACAGGTGAAATCGCATTGCTGGAGGGTCTAACGGTTGTGTACAAGAGCAATATTGATTTATATTTTTATGTCATCGGCAGCTCCCATGAAAACGAGGTGATGCTTTATACTTGATCCAGGATTGTATCTTTTCATCAAACCTTGTGAGTCTCATGAGTGTTATTGTCTTTTCTCCCACAGTTGATGCTCATGTCAGTGTTGAATTGTCTCTTTGATTCCCTGAGCCAAATGTTGAGGTAGGAAAGACTTTTTCTCGTATGCTATATGGTCTCCGTCAGCTAACGACAGTTTGTTCTTGACTGAATTCTTCTTCTTTTTAGGAAAAATGTGGAAAAGAGAGCCCTGCTTGAAAATATGGAGGGTCTTTTCCTGGCTGTTGATGAGATTGTTGATGGAGGGTAAGTTTTAATTTTGTGTGCATTTTTTAAAATTAAATTGGGTTTTAGGAGGCCCACACAGAATCAACAGCTTAAGAATTCCATATAAATTCTCATCATTCATAAAATATAAATTAACCCTTTCCCCGCCAGCATTTTTGAAAAGTTGCCAGCGATTTTGATGATTTTAACAAAAATTTGATGGCCTACAGTATATTTTTCTGTATGAATATTTGAATGTGCATTATTATTATTATTATTATGCACAATATTTGATCAAAGCCTCTACTTTTAAACAAAAAAAATCTGTTTTATTCTAGCTTAAAGCATTATTTTTTATCAACACTTGAATATAGGTAGGTTACATAAAAATGTATAATTTTGTGCAAAAAGGTGAGAAAATCACACAACTACATCTGGATAATATTCAGTATGATTATCAAAGCATAAATCCAGTAAATTACTTCCATTGACCCCTCCAGAGCTTGCACAGACACATACCACTTCCTGGATCATCATTTTACTCCATAACATTATGCAGTTTTCATTTATATGCTGTCTATTGCTGATGATCTTATTATTTATCATATGCATCTGTTTATGTAAGAGATTGATTATTTCTCTGTCCTGTTCACGTGTGTTTTTGTTCGGGAGGTTTTGTACTCGTTCAGAAGATGTGTAATAGCGCCCCTGAGTGTATAACAGTGAAAACACGAAATGCTGTAAAACTCGTCAATGCAGGGAAGCGTTGTTTTCTAAATGACGAGATAACTCGTCAATGGCGGGGAAAGAGTTAACTGCTCCTTTCATTAATTCATTGAATATTCTGGCTGTTTTGTTAATGCTTTTAGCTACAGATAAGACTGTAGTACTCTCAGCTCTGTTTAACACTTTTTATTATGTTTAAATACCCCAATCCAGTAGCTCAAACAGTAGAGCATGGTGCTAGCAACACCCAGATCATGGGTTCGATTCCAAAGGAAATAAATGTAGTAATAAAATAAGTCCCTTAAGCTAAAGGCATCTGCCAAATTCCACAGATTTTTCCCCAAAATAATTGCAGAAGAGTCTATAGATTCCTTCTGGGGCTAGACATCAGTCATTAAAAAGCCACTGCGACCACGTAGGTTTGATTCTGG
This sequence comes from Cyprinus carpio, assembly GCF_018340385.1. Lineage (NCBI taxonomy): Eukaryota > Metazoa > Chordata > Actinopteri > Cypriniformes > Cyprinidae > Cyprinus > Cyprinus carpio. The sequence goes on along the minus strand of NC_056619.1, from coordinate 24,571,158 downwards.
CGTATGTTATTTCCTCATCCAGTTCCTCCCTCTTGTCCACATCCTTTCCTGTTTTCTCTGCATTCTCTCTATCAATAAAAGTGGCATTCTCTAAAACAGAAATGAGCCTAGAAATCACATTGCCTTGGTTGCAGCACTGATCATTCATTAACTGTCTGTTTTACAGTGTGATCCTGGAGAGCGACCCACAGCAGGTGGTTCACCGTGTCGCTCTGAGGGTAACTACTTCCCGTTCTCCTCTATTGACTTTCATGATGCTGTTGTAAATGTTAATCTGCTTAGTATTTGTTGGCTCTGCTTCATCTCATGTGCACTGATGAGCATTATGGTCCTGCTAGGCAGCTATTAACTTTGATTTCCAATAATCTTGCATGTGTGAGACAGAAAGCAAGCCAGCAGTCCTAAAGTCACCTCCCTCTCTCATGTCGTTTCAGGGCGATGACGTGCCTCTGACAGAACAGACAGTCACTCAGGTGAGAGCAGTCGACGCACTTCAGCGGCACCTGTCGCCATCACAGCTCTTATGTTTTATAGTAGCTCTGAGATTTACCCATGATTCATTTAGAAAATGAGTCCACGGTGGTCTGGTTTCACAGCTCCCACATTAAGAACGTTTCATCGTGCTTTCTGGGTTCCCGTGTGTGTCTGCTGCATGTAAACATGATGGCTAATTATTGGCGGCTGTCTGCCAGCGATGGCTCCCCGTGGCTGCCGTACTTGTGAGTGCGGACTGATTAATGTTCTCATTTAAGAGGCCCTGCGACAGGCTGGCTGTATGCCTTTCGTGTCTGTGATTAATGGCTGTCTCCTCGTCTTCCCCACTATATGGTTATACTTTGCCTCGCCTCGTGCAAATTAAGATGATGAATTAATTCCTGGATGTTTTGCTGCACCTGCATTACTCGATTACAGGGTTCCCTTCAATGTTAGTGCCTTCGTATGATGGGTTTGGCTTTTTCACTTCTGTAGTTTTTTTGTTTTAGTTTAAGTATATGCTATATATATATATATATATATATATATATATATATATATATATATATATATATGTATATATATGTGTGTGTGTATATGTGTATGTATATGTATGTATGTATTTGTTTTTTTTTAAAGAAATTAATACCTTAAGGATGCATTACATTAATCAAAAGTGACAGGAAGGAAATTTATAATGTCACAAAATATTTCTATTTTAAATAAATGCTGTTATTTTTAACTTTCTATTCATCAAATAATCTGTAAAAATATTACAAAAATATTAGGCATCACAACTGTTTTCAATACTGATAAGAATTAGAGCAGCAAATCAACATATAAGAATGATTTCTGAAGCATCATGTGACAATGAAGACTGGAGTAATGATGCTGAAATGCAGCTTTCATCACAGGAATAAATTAAAATTTAAAATATATTCAAATAGCAAACAGTTATTTTAAATACTTTTTTTTAACACTTTTTTCACTTTTTTTTATTTCTGATCAAATAAATGCAACCTTGGTTAGCATAAGAGACTTTAAAATAATCTTACTACATACATTTAAACGATTTCCCCCTTTTTTTCTGGTTTAAGTATTTTAAAAAATACAAGTAATTTCACCCATAGTTTGTGGCTTTTGGACCACACCGTACATTAAATGTGCTATTAGTTTCTCTTGATATGTTCTCAGCCTTTTTTAAAACCATAAAGCAGCATCCCGATGAATGCATATCTCTTAAGAAAAATGATGGCATTAATGTGTCAAGAGAACAAACACGTTAAAATTCAATTACCTGTTGTAGCTTTGGAGACGAGTGAGGTTTTTAGGGAGTGGTTTGGTGTATCCGTCATCACTGAGTGATTGGATTTACTGAAGAGGAACACAAAACACTTTAAATAAATGATTCCGAGGCTGGCGATTCATTCTAATTAAATATGACTAATTATTTGGCATTGCCTAATTTAAAACATCAAGTTTTAATCAATTGGCAGGAACTCACTTTCATATATTCCTTCCTAAGATTCTAATGACACCTCAAATTAATTATAACAACCATTATAAGTGGATTTAAAGAAGCACCTAGTAATGTTTCTTCCATTTAATGTTTGACATCTAAAAAATTAATAGTACAAATGATATGAGATTCCAGTTCTATTCTACTTCTTCTTTTTTTCTTTATATCATTACATTATATATGCATAGACACAAGTTCATGTATATATATATATTTTTTTATATTTCTGTCTCTCTCTCTCTCTTCTCATATAATCTATATATATATATATTACTATTTTTGTTAATAGATGTCTTGGTTCTAACTTTACTGGATCTTTTTGTTTTTTTCTAGGTGCTACAGTCAGCTAAGGAGCAGATCAAATGGTCTCTACTCCGATAGGACACTTTTGGTCCCGTTCCAGAACTGAGACGAGGAGAACAAATACAATTCTACCACTTTTCCTCACTACTGTCCTATCCGCCTTTTTTCCCTTGAGTATTTTCTTGACTGTTAAAGTGAATATCCACTGAAAAAGACTTCTAGTGTTTCTCTCACTCGAAGATAAGACAAAGAACAGGAGCATTTCTAAAGAATGTCAAGGCAGGAGGAAGAAGCTGGAACATTGTCTTGGCGGGACTTTCTTTTTAGGGAAAAGTACCAGGGCGTGTTTTTTATTTTTATTTTTTTTATTCCATTCCAGTAAGCTCTTGAATATATGGCTGGTTTTGTGAATGATATCACTGTTGTACTGTGAGATTTTCATTAGGATTCATGTACATTCCAGTGGTTGATCTTGTTCTCTGTTCTTCCCTCTGACCCTTGTTTTGATTGAAGTAAAGAAACAGTTTCATTCTAGTTCTGCCACGGTGTTTTCCTTCTTTTGGATACTATTTGGTTCGCAGAGGCGGCAGTGACGGGTACTTTTCCAATATTTTGAGGTCACTTTGTTTACTGTTTTGTGTTTTAAGTCAATCATCACTATTACTGCTGCTCACACGTAGGGTTAGGGACTCTTTCGACGGGACACTAAGTATGTGACCTCCATAGAAATGTGCTAAAACCATTCAAAACATTAACAACCACCAACTACATTTTATTATCCTGATTATTTGTTCTGAATAGAAAAACATGACTCTAGCATCTAGATTATTAAAAATATTAGGCTCATTCAACCTATTTTAAATTATATATGTAAAGACAATGTATCATTTTGGTGTTTGCATCAAATAACATTTACAAAAGAAATTTTATATACATAAAACATATTAAATTAACATATCTACTTTAATGTTTCAAATAACTTTTGAAAACAAAATATCAACGTGTGAAACAATGCTCCATCGTCATTTAGCATAAGAGATATATTTATGTACAAATGAAACAATATACTTATTTTAACCTGTACTTAAAATATATAAAAGAATAAGTGCTCATTCTAAATTTTATTATATTTTAATTGATTAAAAAACTTCTTGCTAACAAATAGGTAAAACCTAGTCTTTTACTGTCATCATTTTTGTTCTTAAAGCCATTTTAGTGGGTGTCTTCATGGTAAAAATGTATGATAGTCATTATATTTTGCAGAAAATAAACAAAAGTAAGTAAAAGTTTTGCAAAAGTAACTAGACACATTCTAATGTCTGAAAAAAATGTAATGCTGTATTAAATTTTTTATTGTTTTTGATGCTTAAAACCCCCTTTTTATTTTATTTATTCTATATATTTATTAAAATATAGCATTCTATTCTATTCTATCAGTGACTCAAAGTCTATCGAAGAGCGCCCTCTGCTGGTTTTGGATGAGACACGCAGTGCTGAGGCTGAACTGCACTAAGCATTTATTACACTGCTTTAACTTTATTTTTGTTGCCCTGTTATGTTTCCAAGGCGCATTTTACTTCATTATGCATGTAAATGTACAAGTGTTTTTAATACATCCACAACTGTGAGGTTAATTTGTAGTTTTTCCTCTAAATTAATTGTCAATTTTGATTTGATTGTAAATTACATGCGGCATATGGCAGAATTTTAAGAGGTCCTAAAACAGGCAGTTATTTAAAAACCCAGTATAGCCGTTTTGTCTGCAAGCGCTCTAACAATACATTAGGAAAGCATTTATTCCACTAAATATTCTGGAATAAAAATCGGTTGTTGCTAAACACCCACACTTAATGTGTGTGTGTGTGTGTGTGTGTGTGTGTGTGTGTGTGTGTGTGTGTGTGTGTGTGTGAGGCAAAATGCTGCAAGGAGGTTTGACAGCTTCGCATGCCTGCTTTTTCTCTGGTGGATTCCTCCCCTGTCTCTCATTTTAATGCAAATGAAAGGTTCCCCTGGAGAAATGGTTGTAAAAATAGTAGTATATCACATACATGCCTCAGAATCATACCTAGGACACAGTTATCACACTGGGGCGGAGAAGAGACATGTGGAATCTCAGGGTCACCGTGACCAATGCTTTGAACCAGTTCACTAAGATTTTATCAGACTATACATGCAAAGAGCTGATGCAATGGCTGTGTCTGAAACTGAAGGAGCTGCCTCAGTCTATGATTTAGGAAGCATATTTGTATTTTCTACCAGTTACCATATTCAGCACCATAATGGCTCGTCTAATGATCTACAGCAAATTAAAGAGAGCTCTAGACATAACCAGACATAAAGCAAATATTTGGAAAGAATGACTTTTCTTCTCTCTGTTCCATCAGATGCCATTTTTATTCTTTCCACCAACCACCAAACCCTCTAGAGCAAATTTAATATTACCAAGTAAATATTTAATGCCTTCAATTCCTGCTTCTCTGTGGAGATGGAATCATAAGTGGAAAAAAAAAGACATTCACAATAAATGAGTTTACTTAAAAACTGTGATATTTTAGTATTACTAATATACTATTATAGTTTATGTTAATATTTTGAATTAGATTATATTTTTATATTTTCTGTTTTCATTTTAGTAATGTGGTTGTGTGTTTTTGGCATTTAATTATTTTTTTTTTTAATATGTCTATATAGTTGTTATGAGGTTTTAGATTTTAGTTTCAGATAATTATAAAGTTTTAATTATTTTAGTACTTCAACTAAAAAAATTAATGTTGTGTTTGCAACTATCTTTGATATGTTGTATGTATGTTTATACCATATAATGGATATTATTTTTATTATTATATATATATATTCTTTTTTGGTGAAATGTATTTTATTTCAGGTGATGTTTATTATTTTATTTCAAGTATTAAAAATGTTTTTTTATGATTTTAGTTATAGTTTTTAGTTAATGATAATAACAATCCTGCTTTAAACTGTGCTACATTAGACACCAGTTCTATTCCTTCAGGTAAACAACAAGACAAACTGGTTTGATAAACTCAAGTGAGGATAAGAGATTATCACGCAAATACGTAATAACTAATATTTTGTGATATAAATGGTATCAAAAGATGGCAAAAAAATGAAAAAGAAAATGGGTATTTAAAATCTGTGAAATGGTGAATAAATTTACTTTCAAGCACCATATCAGATTTTTAAGGTGTCTTAAGGTTCAGAATTTTTTTTTTTTTTTTTAAATTTCACATTTTAATAGTTGTACTATACGTCCATCTCTCACAGCCTCATTTTCATTCACAAAAAAATTAATAAATATGGCTTCTATCCTGACTAAGACCCATTCTCCTGATTTGTGTACGACTGCAGAAGCTGGAATGAAAACTGATCTTCAGCAGCTTTGACTGAAGGTTACAAAAGTTCACCGTCATGTGGGATATTCAGTTGTAATGAGAGACAGGTTTAGGACAGGACTTGTTTAGGCCAGTCTGGTTCCATAACAAACAGCTGCAGACGGACTTCCTTGGGCCTGGTCCAGCACATCTCCTCAACCCTCTACCCCTCTCTATCTTCCTCTTTAATAATGCTTTGGCATCCATATGAAAGTAGTTTGGAAAGTTTCCTTTGTCTCGGCTGATATCCTAAAGCGTGCTTTTTTGAGGAATGAAACATGACGTTGGCCCTTGAGCGCCCCACTCTCCCAGAGTGAGTTCCCTAACCCCGTCTCCGAGGGGCTCGTGGGTGCTGGCGTCTTATCTCCAAAGCATGAGAGCCTTCAGCTCCAAATTTATTTGACCAATTGAGTTAAGTAGCTCTTTCATTATGAGGTCATTCATTATGATTCATTAGCGGATGGGTAAGAGTCACAGATAAAACCTCAGCGTCTCGCTCATCTGTGTGTTGTGAAGTGTACAACATGCTTCTACTGAATGAAGCAAAGTGCTCTGGGACAGTGGAATGAGGTTTTTAAGATATTATCACCCACAATAAAGGAAAAAGAGCAAAGGGTAATCAAGAGTCGGTGTGCAATGCTTGAAAGGACATGTACAAGGGTCTTTTTGTTAATAGTAAACTAACTTTAAAGGAAAGTGTGCCTTTTTTGGACAGAGACAGCTATAAGTAAGCCAGTGGTGTGTTGAATTTCCCGAAAAAGGGCAAATGTTGCAACTCTGTGGTGCTGTAAAAACATTGCTCTGTTTGTTTGAGCTGAGGAGGTCTGAAATACCTGGAGAAAGCTATCCATTAGCATTCTGCATTTAAATGGCAAATGCAATTCCATTTTATTCAAAAATAAAAAGATTATTGCAAAGGTGTGCCCACGCAGAATTCTTAGAGATACATTAATGACAAACAATGCGATAACATATTTCATACTAGGCCTACTGATAAAAGTCATAATGTCTAGGCTATCTTTCAGAGTCATTCATTCAGAAATTTGACTAAAGTAGTTGTATGTTTCTGATTCACCAAAACAATTAGCCCATAAGATCCATTCATTCTGGAATCAGACTAAACAGGTTGCCTTGTGTGTTTTAGATAAAAAAAAAAGCTGCTTAAAAGAGTCAGTTGATCAGGAACTGGACTACACTGATCGTGCTGTATGTTTTTGATTCACTAAAAATAACCAGCACATATGAGTTATTGTTTTAGGAGTTGGACTACACTGGTTTCGCTGAATGTTTCTTATTCGCTAAAAGAACCAGCTCATTAGAGGTATTGTTCTTGTGTCAGGCTACACTGGTCATGGTGAATGTTTTTAATTCACTAATAAAGAGCTGGCACATAAGAGTCATTCCTTCGGAATTAGAAACAGCCTACACTGCATGATGCGTTTCAAGCTGTAGATTCAGCAGCACTGTAAAAAGAATGTCTGTTAGAGGATTTGTGCATTATATTGTCTCTTTCTGCAGAAAAATGAATGAGTAAGAACTGGTTCGTGGTTCGCAAATTTTATGTTGCTTGCATAAATGTTGCTTGTATAGATAGCAAAAGGGCAGAGGTTGAGATAAGACTTCTGTATGACCCCGGTAAGGCAGAAATGAGGTCAAATTTGACCCCTATTTTCCGTAAACGCCCCACTAACATGCCTGATGCTCATGCGGCCTTTCATCTGGATATTCACCTACAGGCAACCAATGAATGCCTTTCATCGACTAATGACAGTGGCCCGGCTGTAAAAAGGCAAAAAGGTCATTTATATTAATTATAGAGGAATGAGCATAATAGACTGAAACAGCGAGGCTTGACACACTGTACAAAACATGCAGTAAAATTGTCAGAGCCATGTGGACTAAAGGCTTGTAATTGATAGATGTTGTTTGTGTGTGTGTGTGTGTGTTGTAGCGAACGGGTGCAGCAGTCGATAAATTATCATCATCTGCAAGCTTACAGTCTGTATGTCACCGAATGAGTATTCCAGACTCACGCTTTTTCATGAAAATCTGCACGCTTATTGCAATCAGAGTCATTTTCTATTCTCAGGTGAAGGGGAGGGCGACACAAAAGCGTCAGTGTTTCTTATTAATCATGCATGCAGCTCAGGGCCGAAGCTGAGCAAACAGCTCGCCTGCGATAAATGTAGGTAAATTACGGTGTGCTCTCGGAACAGGCGAATTTAGACAGGCCAAATTCATCAAAAGGCCATAGAAAATGACTGGTAATAGAGGACGGGTAATGCACGAATGGATTCAGACGCAAGCAGGCCGAGATAAGAGCGCTGCTCTCCATCGCCATGCTCCCCAGGCTCAAGCGTTCGCCGCGGAACGCCCCCATACGGCCTGATGTGTTTTATGGCGCCTCTCGGCCTCACAGGGCCTGTTTATGGATTCCCGTCGAATAGAAAATCATTTCACCTTGGAGGCAGAGACAGCCAAAATCAACAGCAATGCCACAGCTTTTGCTGATCCAGTAGTATTTCAACAAGCTATTCTATGCGGTGTAAAAAAAAAAAAAAAAAAAAAAAAAAAACATCTTTGCAGTATCTGTCTCTTGAAATCATCAAAAGCTGTCAATTTTGCAGAGAGCTACGTGAAAAATCCTTTAGATAAATCTGGTATAATCCCGCGCATTAAAAGTCAAATCCTGTTCGTATTCATTTCATAATTGCACAATATTTATTCAAGAGCACATTAAACGTGCCATTCGGAAAGGCTAAGATGTTGTTCCTCCGGCTGGATCGGCGGGTAAGAACACACCCTATTTTCACATCACATGACGGAGAGTTTAAAAACACATAAATTCAAGCGAAGGCACGCTACATTTATCAGCCAGGCAGTTGGATATGTCCACAAGCCTGTTTAGACATTTCTATTTTCGATTCGCCTGCTCCATTAGTCACTGAATTTGGCCGTGCTCCGCCGTTGAAACCGGGGGCCGTCGATCTGAGCTGGAGATGTTTGCGGAGTATAAGCTGCAGCCTGTTGACATTTTAAGAGAGGAGGCCCTTCTTTCCCTTCCCAGTGATTTAGAACGAGACTCAAATCCCCGAAGAGTCCGTCCTGCTGCGTTACATCTGCACGCGCACATGCGTTCGCACACAACCTGGCTCTTTGAGGCGCTCACGTCCATGTGTGTGAAAACATCTGGTGTGCACCCTTGCAGCAACGCGGAAAGGCCCACAGGTCACTGTTTCACACACTCCGACACGTTTCGCTCTTATTTTTATGTCATATCGTATAAAGAAGCGTTTGAGGTTTGCACTTGACAAGCTATTTCAAATGGGCCGAAGGTGTATAATGAGTGTCGTGCACTGAAATAATCGTGACAGAGGCGGTGATTAAGATAGTGATGTAATTGTAGAGTGAGACGCGGCCGTATTTCACTTTTGTTGCAGACACTCAATGTCACAGCAGTGGTAGCAATTAAGCTTCATGACGTTTTTGTTTCTTGCTTTCTCTTGTGGTCGTGTTTTGGGCATGTTCCACTTGAGTTTTCACGGATTACCGCTTACAAAACACTTTGATTTTTTGGCCATTATGGGTTTCAGAAATGAATCTTTGGGTAACCAAAGCAAAATTTCTGCATGCTTTAGCTCTAAGTGCTCAGATTTTCCCCGCATGCTTTAGCTCTAAGTGCTCAGATTTTCCCCTCCCTCCTTCCTTCCATCTCTCTATCTCTCTCTCTCTCTCTCTCTCATATATACTTTCTTTCCCCCCTCACCCTAGTGGATTCCCCATCTGCACCACAGCGCCCGTTAACAGACGCTACCCTGACAGATTTACCGCTGCTGTCCCACCATTGGCTGCCAGCGTGACAGAGTTGATTTAATGCTCGTTTCTGATTGGTCCGTGAGTGACAGCCAAATTTATGACCTTGCTGTGATTCGACGCTGGCTGTCTTTGATGTGAGTTACCGCTCTGTTGCTTATGGGACACAGAAACGGTGTCAGGTTTCAATCGTAAAACCCTCTCCCCAAGGGAAGGAGCAGGGAGTGCTCGACATTCCTGACGTCATGAGAGCAAGAGGAGGAGGAGAGAAAAGATAGAGAGAGAAAGAGAGAGAGAGAATGATTTGTAGTGGCAGTCATTTTCACTCACACAGGCCTGCTGCAGTTTCTTTGTGGAATGTGTTCACATCCAACTCTCCAACTCCAAAATAATATCCTGTTTCAACACCAGACACTCAAAGAAAACATCTCATATGCGAGGCAAAAATGCGGACAATCTGACTAGTCGATTCATCTCAATCAACACACATCAGAAATGTAAACACGACTGTCATCGCCGTATCCCATTTCGGTTGGGTTGATGTTTGATTACGATAAATCTGTGGCCTGCCACTGATAACCACATATATGTGATAATTCTCATAGTTAAATCCTCACAGTGTGATTTTCTGATAAATGAGGAAGAGTCAAAAAGTTGCATTCTTAATTTTTCCTGTTTTGCATAATTTATCTATTATGGCAGTAAAGTACAACTTTTTTTTTTGGGAAGAAAATATCTTACCTCTATAATGCTTTAGTGTGGTCACCAGGCTGTTGCTATGTAGTTTCAAAGTTTATTAAGTGATGAACATTCTGTCATTATTGTCTTTATTTTGTGGAACACAAAAGAATATATTTCGAAGAATGTCTTACTGTACTTAAGTCAATACAATGGAAGTCAATGGGGAACATATGAAACATTGTTAAAAATATTTTCTTTTACATTTCACAGAATAAAGAAAGTCATACAGGTGAGTAAATGATGACAGAGTAGTAATTTTCGAGATATCTATTACTTTGAAGGGTTTCTCAACATTGTTTTAGGTGGTAGTTTTTTAACTGTTTATCTTTCACCGGGCAAGTTTTTTATGTCTGGTCCATTAGAAACATAAAAGCACACCTCTCCTCAACAAGCCACATTACTTGAGGTATTACGAATGGTGCCTTCCTGAAGAGCATGACATTATCAGTATCAAGGTCACAGGTTTGATTCCTGTGGAATGCATGAATTAGAAAAAAAAATGCATTGCTTAAATGCAGCATAACTTGCTTTGGATAAAAGCATCTGCCAAATGCATAAATGCAAATGGTGAATAATTTGCACAGTGAAGTAAAATATGCAAGTATCAGCAATAGTGATGCTTGCTTTAGCAAACACATCCAATGCACACTACATAGTGTTAAATTATACTGGACTGAAATAATACTGCTGAAGAAGCAGTAAACACATCTTACATGTTTAAGTTGGCTTCTGCATTGCAACATATTGTTTCCATGAGGTCCATGAGGTTCTTTTACAATCAACACTGGCAATGAACGACCTCTCGACATGTTTCAACTTCCTTTACCTCTTCTGAAACAACATTCACAGTGATTCCCATTAAACTGCAAGACAATTCACTCAAAAGTACACCATAAAAAATAAACATGTGCGGTTGACAGCTTAAAGGGATAGTTCACCCAAAAATGAAAATTCACCCTCAGGTCGTTCCAAACCTTTATAACTGTCTTTTTTCTGTGAAGCACAAAAAAGTGTCTTTTTGTTGTTGTTGTTAATGCAATAAAAGTCAATGGGCACCACTGTTGCTTGGAGTTCAGTGTTCTTTAAAATATCTTCTTTTGTCTTGTTTTAACTTGTAAAGCACAAAAAAGAGAGATGTTTTCAGAAATGTCTCAGTGTTTTTTTTCATACAATGAAAGTCAATGAGCTCCAATGTGGCTTGGACCTCAGTGTTCTTCAAAATATCTTTTGTCTTCTTTTAACTTTATTTCTTTTGTGAAGCATGAAAAATATATGTTTTGGGAAAGGTTTCCATGATTTTTTTTTCAATGGGTTCCAATGTTGTTAACCAACGTTCTTCAAATATCTTCTTTTGTGAATACAGGTTTGGTACAACATGAGGGCTTAGTAAATGATGAGAGAATTTTAATTTTATCCCTTTAAGATGCCATTTCCTTCTCATCTTACTCTCTAGATGCAGTAAAATGCGTCCTTTCAATTAGTTTTATTGCAGTTATTAACCTCATGCAACACACTTTCCATTTACATTCAATAGGAAATCCAGCCCTTTTTTGTACTCATTCTTTAAGTTGCTTATAATTCCATATATAATGGTGTGCAATAAGTATATTTCTTCTGATATAATTGTTGAAAACCATGAGAAAGGAGCGGGTGTCAGTTCCTAAAGACAAATAGGAGCATGCAATTAGTTCACTGTCATATAAATCTTCACTCGATCTACGTGTGTGTATTTGCGCGAGGGTGTGTCTTGCCCGCAAACTCTACTCCTTTGAAAGATGAGAATGCGTCACGGTATCCCTTAAAATTTCCTTGAAATTATCAAAAGCAGCTCCCCGGCCATTTATTTCCCCATCCACCATTATTCCTCACAGATATTCACGTCGCATTACCATGCGGCTGGAGTCTTAAGACATCATAAGGATGTCTGCTCATATCAGAAACAGTTTTTAACTATAGTCCCCTCCTGCTGCCCCTGAGATTAGCGAGGATGTATATGACTCATATCTCTTCAAAGCACTTGAAACTGTCTGGTATAAATCAATGTATCATAAAGCTGATCAATAGCAGTGCTCTGCCAAAGTCACTTTGGCCTACTGTCTGTCTGTACTCTCATCTCCCTAAACTCTTTCCCCTCATCCATCTATCCCCTTTATCTGTGCATCAGTCGCATGGCTGATGCCGAGAAGATCAGCGGCGGTGTGCGTGAACCCCCTGTAACAGCCATGACCCGTGAAAATTTCTAAGGGTAAATAGCAAGGCCAGTGCCGTCTGTCAAAAGCTCAAGGATTCATAAGACATGGACCTCCACCTCACCTCTCGCCTTACCTCGCCTGTTCAGGTGGAAAATTGCAGTGGGACGAAATGAAGGAACACAGAGGCCTTCCCATGCTTGCGTATAATTGCATAACATCTAAAGAGACGCATTAGGGCTTTTTAACATGCACGCCTGCATGCCAGTCGCAGTGTGAACTCTGCTGGAGGCATATTGCATACTTGCACACTATGTGTTATACTTCTCTCTGAACAAACAGGACTCATAAACGTCTTAGTGGTGGAAACAATGGCACAAGCTGTTTATGGAAGGTCAGGGAGGTGCGAATGTTCAAACCTTTATTAGTTTAATCAATTTTTCATAAACAAATCACAACTGGGGGCGGAAAATACGCCTGTGCAAGATTAAAAAAAATGTGAATCAGCAGTCAAAAGGGGGAAGGTTTAATATGACTTAATCCACATGAAAATGGCAAAGGAGCAGTCTTGTCTTATTCAGTATCAAAGCAAAACTGTTAAAGCACATAAAGACACCTGATTTACTGGTGATAAGTTAGAGAATTCCCATTAAGCACAACTTCACGCAGGGTAAAAGTAGCAATCTTAAGATATATCATGTTTAGAGAGGCTTGTTACATTATAATCTGGTATTTGCAAAAAAAAAAAAAAGAAGAAGAAGAAGAAGAAGAAGGAAAAAAAATGGCTTTAGCGGTAGACTTGTGGATAAGGATCTTGGCTAGTGATATTTTAAAATATCTTTTAAAAGTCTCTTATGCTCACCAAGGCTGCATGTATTTGCCCAAAATGTAATTTATTCCTGCCATGGAAAATTTAGAGAGTCCAGTTGGGTTTAATTTGTTATTTGCAAAAAATATAGCAGTATTAGCAGTAGTCTCTTGGTTAAGGATCTTGGCTAGTGATAAAAAGAGCAGAAACACTAAATAACACAGCTAATAAACTCAAACTCAACATCTACACTGTAAAAATGGTTTTTCAAAGTTGTAAATAAAACAAATCATTGGAGTGTGGTTTACAAGAAAGTACAACATTTGATGTTTAATGCAATGTTACTTGCAGTATCTTTGTAATGTGACCCTTTGGACCACAAAGTCATAAGTCGCATGGGTATGTTTATAGCAATAGCCAACAATGCATTGTATGTGTCAAAATTGTTATTATTACTATATTATTATTAAAAAAATATATATTTTATGCCACAAATCATTAGGACATTAAGTAAAGATCATGTTCCATCAATATATTTAGTAAATTTCCTACTGTAAATATATCAAAACTTAATTTTTGATTAGTAAAATGCATTGCTAAGAACTTCATTTGGACAACTTTAAAGGCGATTTTCTCAATATTTAGATGTTTTTTTGCACCCTCAGATTCCAGATTTTCGTCTTATGTAATATTGTCCTATCCTAACATCAATGGAAAGCTTATTTATTCAGCTTTCAGATGATGTATAAATCTAAAATTTCAAAAAAATTGACCCTTATGACTGGTTTTGTAATCCAAGGTCACATATATGAAATTTACTAGCAATTTCTGAGTGTAAAAAAACACCAAATCAGTGTATATGTTTGTAGTTGAAGTTATGTTCTCATAACCTGCATTAAGGCCCCTGGAAGGTTCCTGTGGCCTAGTTTATATCATCAACGGACCCTTGACTCAAAAAGGGCCACCACTGCTCGAGCCGGGCCCGTGGGCTTCTACAGGGAGGCCCGAAGCAGGGATGGTGGGTCCCAAAAAGCACAGATTGATGGGGTAGCACGGGGCCAGTGTATGTTAATGTATCTGTCGAGGCGAAATGTGCTTCAGCGTGAGAGTGATTTTAACACCGAGGCATTCGTCCTGTCATCAGGAATGTGGATGACTCTCGAGCGAGATAAATCTTGACAATGAGGCGCTGGTCAACTGAGCCAGTCCCTGCACTTTGGGTTTCCCTCGTAAAACAGAGTTTAAGGGGTTTGACAAAGCAATCTTCAAACACAGCAGCAATGTCAAGAGGAAATGGATGCAGTTTTGCATATGTATTGTTTTAATTAGCAGCATGGGCATGGTGATTAAGCATTTTTCATTAATAGGTCAATTAATTAATAGTAATTAGTTACTTTTCAAAAGTTTGTAGATAGTTATATTTTTTATATTTTTGAAAGAAGTCTCTTATGCTCACCAAGGCTGCATTTATTTGATCCACAACATAGTAATAATAATAATAAAACGATATTACAATACAATAATATAAAATAACATTACAGTAATAAGAAATATTCTTACAATTAAAATATCCACTTTCTTTTTGAATATATTTTAAAATGTCATTTACTCCTGTGATGCACTGCTGAATTTTCTATATAATCACTCCAGTCTTCAGTGTCACATGATCCTTCAGAAATCATTCTAATATGCTGATTTGCTGCTCAAGAAACATTTAGTATTGTTATAAATGTTGAAAACAGTTAATATTTTTGTGGAAAACGTGATACATTTTTTTCAGGATTCTTTGGTTTATAGAAAATTAAAAAGAATGCCTTTTTTTTTTACATTTAAAATTAAATAATTTAAAATTAAAATAAATGTAAAATTAAAATATTTTGTTATGTTATAAATGTCCTTACTGTCACTTTAATCAATTAAATGCATCCTTACTAAAGAAAAAAAATTATAGAAATAGCTCTTATCCCAAACTTTTGAATGGCGGTGATAACAGGTTCAATCACAGTTATATGAAATATATAAAATTGCAAACTGTGGTGTAACCTGGTTAGATCCTAACTAATGCTAAACTGTGGCCCCTCATGGCAGCTTTTGATGGCATTCTGATGTTGATAAAGCAGAAAACACAAGAGATGCCATATCTGTGTGATTTCTTTCCCTTCATTAAACCCAAAAGCAGTCAGAGAATAACATGAGGGTGTCATTTATCATTTCTCAACTTCCTGTTTGCTCTGTGTGAGGGCTGCAAAAGTGCTGAAAGGAAACTAATTGTGCCGTTGCACATAAAAGTGAAATTTCCACATGAATATTCATGAACTATTTGGACAGAAAATTAGGTCAAAGAATGTGTTGTGAATTCCCCGGCCTGCCATCAGTAGTCGGTGACAGTCATTCTTTCTGAGAACACATGGCAAAAAAAAAAAAATAAAAAAAAAAAAAAATTACAAGCTGGTTAATTAATCTTCATCAGTTCCAAGTAAGGCTGTATTTTGTTCTAACTTACTCATTTTTGTATGTATCTTCCATTAAAAAACAACTAAATAATAATTTAAATAATAAAATAATAAAAGTTGAATTTTTTTTAATGAAATAATCAAAAAATATATTAAAAATGTAATTATTTGGCATTTATATATCACATTTTCTTTGCCATGACGGCCATGTTTGAGTCCAAAAAGGTTTAACTTGTAAATAAATTAATAATTGTAATAATTAAAACATTAAATTGATTCAAAGTGACATTAAAATGTCACAAAAGATTTCAATTTCCAATAAATATTGTTCTCTTGAACTATCAGCTCATCAAAGAATTCTGAAAAAATCTATCACCATTTCCACAAAAATATTAAGCACCGGAACTGTATTGAACATTGATAATAATAATAAATGTCTTATTATCAGCAAATCAGCTGTTTGAACGATTTCTAAAGGTCACACTGAAGACTGGAGTAATCATGCTGTAAATTCAGCTTTTCAGCACAGGAATAAATTAAATTGTAAAATATATTCAAATAGGAAACAGTTATTTTAAATTGCAATATTTCACAATATCACTGATTTTACTGTATTTTTAATCAAATAAATGCAGTCTTGTTGAGGCTTCTTTTAAAAACATTTTAAAAAATCTGTGATTGTGAGTGTTAACTTGAACACAAGGAAATAAATGTAGGATATAACCAAATATTCAAAACTGGAGGGAAACAAAAAATAATTTTGGTTTTACTGAAAAACCCAATATTTTTGATCATCTGAAAAGGCCTTTAATATCTATGCCACTTACGGCCCTGTACTTACTCAAATCCTGAAACATCTCGATGATAATAGTCCAAGATCACTTTAAGGACAGTTTAAATCTACAATCTTACTGTTACCAGCCAATATGTTTAACCACAAGACTCCTAATGAGGTCCCAACACTTTAATATTTCACTTCCATCATTTTGGGGCCACTGTATTAATCCGTAGCCCATGTCTGCAGCTGTATCAGAGAAGACTGAAATTTTAATGAAGATGGCTGCCTCGCTGACGGGCACTGCACACCTCTGCTTGGTTAAATATCATCGTTAATTAACACGTAAAGGTACGCTGTCAGCAGAATGACAGATGGGGTATAAGAGAAGGTTGATTAATCTATGAATTAAACATTAAATACTGCTGTACATGCAATTTGATGTGAATTAGGCCCTACATTAAGGGTTTTGGGGAGGGTGCATGTGAAATAAGGCCATTTGGACTAATTTGAATACAAGTAGTATACATATGGGTGTGTGCAACATTTGTGTGCTGAGAAGCCATTTTAGGACTTTCATCTATGATTTGACGGCCTCGAATCGTATGAACGTATACACAGCCATGTCTAAGAATCTCTTCTCGTCCGCCTTGGCTTTAAGAGCGAGTGTGTTAAGTGCTCTCAGCCCACGGGTGTTATAAATCAGGATCAGCAGTCAGGCTAGAGAGGAGAGGGCTATGGCCTCAGTGAAGCAACACAAAGCCAGACTCTTTGTCTAACTCTGTCTCCCTCGCTGGCAATGCGGTTTGAGCTGCCTTGAACGTTTCACTCCATTACATTTCTGCTGGAAATATCAGTTTGTCTTGCCAGCATTAAACTCTTTTTTCCAATACATACAAGTCATACACTTTATTAATAATATTTCCATACTGCAATGAAAGCTGCTTCTATTGTGGGTTAAAATTATACTTAACTATATAATAGTAGTATTTTATAGACTTAGTGTCTGGAGTCAAAATAGAGGTAAGAAATAAGTACAACTAAATTGTAATATATATATATATATATATATAATATATATGTGTGTGTGTATATATATATATATATGTGTGTATGTGTGTGTGTGTGTGTGTGTGTGTGTGTGTGTGTGTGTGTGTGTGTATTTACATGTCAAAGAACACATCGCCCTCTACTGGATCATATGGAAACAGCTGCGTCATTTATACAACATGTAGAGCATATATGAACATCTAGGCTCATATATGTTAGGCATGCAGGCAGTGAATGATGACAGATAAAATAAAACCCCAAAACAACTATGCTAAATCATTTTTAAGGACTTTTAAAGGCTTAATCTGTTTATATGCTTCGGCACACTTGTTGAAAATTGGTGGATTCCGCCACCTACTGGTAAGAATGAACATTAACGTTCAACATTTTTAGATCAGTAAAATTTTTTTGTTGAAAAAAAAATTATAACTTATATTTAGTAAGGATGCAATAAATTAACCTGAAATCCATAAATGTCACAAATCAAATGATTTCTATTTCAAATAAATGCTGTTCTTTGAAAGATGTTGAAAGATGCTGTTCTTAAAATGGTAAAAATAAATTCCACAATTAGGCAGCACAACTGCTTTTCCATCACAGGAATAAATTACCTTTATATTGAATTGGAAATTCTAATTATATTTCACATTACTTTTTTTCATCAAATGCAGAATTTCATAAAAAAAAAAATCCAAATCTTAGCAAACTTACACTTTTGAATGGTAGTGTATTTCTTACAAACAACAGTTTATATTTAATGCATATGGCAAATGCTTATATCCAAAGTGACTCGCAGTGTATTCAAGATACACATTTTATCAGCTTATTAGCTGGGAATCAAACCCACAACTTTTTTTTTTAAAAAGTCAGAAAATAGCCTTAGTGCTGATGAAGATCACCATGCTATACCAGTTCATAAACAATAAAAGTACAAATAAATACAAATAAGCTTGTGCAGAGTAAAACAGAAGCCACTTTTTTTAAAGAACTTTTATTGTCAACTTGAGGTCCTAGGACTCACTATATGGTATCTAACAGGATAGAATAAAGCTGACCTGTAGTTCATGTTTGAGAGCGATAAAAAATACCAAACAAATGGATCAAAGCGTTTTTTTCCCCAAATGTTTTTCATTATTTTAAACAATCACAATACAAGTCCTTTTTCTGTATATGCGTAACGAAAGGAACATGCAAGTGTACACGTAAAAAAAAATACAGTGAATCTGCTCCGTCAAGACAGTGGCAGCAGTCTAATCCTACTACGGTTTCTATTAAAATTATTTAAAATGCTGAAAAAATATATAAACTCAAACTTGTCACGTGTCAGAATCTGTGTTCAAGGACTGAGGTCTACGCGATAAGAAATGTAACAAGACCTCTGTGAAAAATCAGTTTTATTTAAACATCTGTCTCTCTATGAACTGTACAACCTGTTACAAGGTTTTCTTTGTTATTCTTGGCTCGGCTTTGTCATTTCAGTCACTTCAGAAGAGAAACTGAGATGCTCGCAGACTTATCACGTGAAGAAATTTGTCATTCATATGCAAATACTCGACGAAAAGTCAGTGTTCAAGTAGACCGAAAAGCCAACTTCAAAAGATTGACACCATAATGTAGGCCACAAAAAAAGCCTGTGGATGTAGGACGGATGATGTTCCAGATGTTTCTGCTATAACTGTAAAGGCCTGTGTAAAGCTGTCAATAGCCATGAGCTGTTATCACAGTAAATAAAGGAATAGTTAACCCCAAAATGGAACTTTGATAATAATTTGTTCACATTCAGGCCATCCAAGATGTGTTTCTTTCTTCATCAAATAAGATTTGAGGAGATTTAGCATTACATCACCTGCTCACCAGTCCTCTGCAGTGAATGGGTGCCGTCAGAATGAGAGTCCAAACAGCTGATAAAAACATATCCACAAGACTTCAGTTCATGAAACACATTGTGAAGTATAAAGGAAAGAAATTAAGGCATTTTTAACTTTAAACTGTTGCTTTTGACCGAAATACAAGCTCATAATACATAACGTTTCCTCCAGACAAAAAGCCCATATCCTGTTGTCCTCTCATATCAAAATCCACCGACATATTTGTGTTTTAGACTGTTTTGGCTTGTAAACGGTGTTTAATCTGTGCATTTTTCTCTCCTGATTCAGACAAGATGACTTTTTCACTGGAGAAAGCAATATTATGGACGGGGGAGTATTTTAGCATTTTAATTGATGGACTTGAGTCATATGGATTACTTGTGGATTATTGTGATGTTTTTATCAGCTGTTGGACTCTCATTCTGACGGCACCCATTCATTGCACAGCATCCATTGGTGAGCATATGATGTAATGCTACATTTCTCCAAATCTGTTCTGATGAAGAAACAGACTCTTCGATGGCCTGACCAACTTAAAAAGAAGCTAAATCAGCATGGGGAACTTTTCCAGCCTCGTGCGAAACTCCCAATTGTGTGAATTTCTATTGAAATGACTGGATTTTGCTTGCAACATTTCGCAGTGCAACAGTAAATGTGAGTGCACTGTAACACTGGGAATCCCAACAATCTACAGTCCTGCATAAGGAAGCGTTTCTAAACTACCAGAAGTCATTATTGCCTGGACTGAATGCACAACTAACCCACCTGCTGATCACAGTACCGTCTAAAATACAAAATATGCTATTTCCCAGAGTCTAAGCAGTATAAAAGAGTCCACTGGGGTTGAGCCGAGTGAATCAGAGCTGGACGTGTTGGAGTCTTTAAACAGTTTTTACAGGCTCAGACCCCCGGTCAGGTCATGCTGGCGAGTCCATTATGTTTGCTGGGAAGTGGTTTGTACGCGATCGGAAGGCTGTCACGCCGCCAGCCTGCTGTTGTTTGTCTGCAGTGGGCTCCAGGACGCCGAGTGCTGGGAGGGGTCCTGAGAATACGACCGTCCCTCACAGCACGGCTGGTTCTCCTCTTTAGGGATGCCCACGGCACACAAACGTCGATGCCGTAGTAACCGGTCAGTTCTGGAAAAGTTCTGTGTGATAGAAGACTGAGTTAGCCTCAGAAGACATGCAGTTTAAATGGATTGGTTCTTTTGGACATGCTTTAAATGAAGTTATTCACTGATTCCCAGTGTCGAAAGAGTTTCCCAAAAGCCCCTGCATGCCATTTAAAGTGTTCTTTTGTAGGATCTATGGTTTTATTGTCTGGTTACACACTTTTGTGATCACTATGTTTTGAGTATATGAATTACATTGTGTATTTAATGTAAAAATGCACCATTTTTAATGTTAATGTTCAAGGCTGCATTTATTTGATCAGAAATACAGTAAAACAGTAGTACTGTGAACTACAATTTGCAATCACTGTTTTCTATTTGAATATATTTTAAAATGTAATTTATTCCTGTGATGGTTTCCAGCAGCCATTACTTCAGTCTTCAATGTTACATGATCTTTCAGAAATCATTCTGATATGCTGTTTTGGTGCTCAAAAAACATTTCTTAATATTATCAGTGTATAGAAAAACAGCTTAATATTTTTGTGGAAACTGATCATTTTTTTCAGGATTCTTTGATGAATAGAAAGAACATCATTTGAAACTTTTTTTTTGTAATATTAAAAATGTTTTACTGTCAGTTCTGATCAAATTAATGCATACTTGTTGAATAAAAGTATTATTATTATTATTATTATTTTAATCTGTAGTGAATAGGTCCAGTTTGATATTGCAGACCAAAACAGACTCGGATCATGATTTTTGCCAGCTAAATTGTCCTACCAGCTTGAAATGAATATTGTATCACGTTTTCTGGCATAATTCAGGCATAAGCACCCATAAAAGTATACGCATTAAGATTTTGTTAATAATCTGATATCACAATGATAAAGCCATATCAACATGAAATGTCAACATGAAAGCAAAACTTACCATATTTACTTTCTTAATACTCATTTCTAGTCTTATTGTGCACAGTTTATTAGTAATCAGTGTTACAGTCAGTTATTCAAAATAAAAAACTATCTTCAAACTGTCCATCATCTAAATGTAATATGCTGTTTTTTAGCTAGCATCACCAAGCTGTCTTATTTTTCAACTCCTCCCCTTCAACTACTTCACTTCATTCTAGCAAAATAACCATTTTTCCTTTTTTTTTTCCCTTACATATCCTGTTTCCCTTTTTGTGAATTTGTCATATCACAAACATGTAAAGTCCCCATTATGTTGTCAGACACTAAAAAGTACTGTCACACTATCATAAAGACATAAATTTCTGCACGTAATGGGCAAACAGCAAGGTCCCCGTGTTTGTCATGTCTCACCTGTTGGCAGCGGTCACACTGATAAGGCTTCTCACCGCTGTGAACACGCTTATGTCTTTCCAGGTGGTAGCGCTGAATAAACCTCATGTCACACATATCACACGCGAATGGCTTTTCCCCTAAAACACACATACAGATGTACACATATTTACTTCATGCATCTCTTTGTACAAATCGTAAGATGACGTGTGAGCAGAAAGGATTATGGCGTACCCGTATGGGTGAGAATGTGTCGTTTGAGGTGGTAACTACTGCGGAAAGCACTGTAGCAGTGCTCACATATAAAGTTCTTCTGCACTTGAGAGCTGAGTGAGTTATCGTCATTAACGTCAGGAATCTCCACCCACGTCACATACAGAAAAAAAAACAGCGTTCAGTCAGGATACGAATACGAGCGGAAGTGTGTAAATGTGATAAACAGGCAAAATCACAGAGCAATACTGCAGACAGACTGAACGCATGCCTGGGGTTTTTCTCTCATTTTGGTGGGAAGTCCAGACTTCCTGTTCTTCTTCTTTGGCTGCACGTTCTGGCTGGCTTGCATGTCTTTTTCATCCAAGAGCCTGGAAGAGTGAAACTCTCCGTCCTTGCGGATGAGCTGTAAAAAGTATATAAGTCACCAAATTGAATGCAAATGATTTTATAACACAAGTTAATAAATTCAGAAGTATTTCAAACAAAATATATATAAAATACAGATCATCAGACTAATTTTAATACTACACAAAGATAACCCGAGTAAATACATAATACAGTTCTGAAATAATGATTTCATTTATTAAGGAGAAAAAGCTGTCCAAACCTGCCTGGCCCTACGTGAAAAAGTAATTGCCCCCTAAATCTAATAACTGGTTTTTCAACCCTTTGCAGCAACAGCTGCAATCAAGTGTTTGTGATAACTGGCAATGAGTCTTTCACATCGCTGTGGAGAAATTTTGACCCACTCTTCTCTGTAGAATTGTTTTAATTCAGCCACATTGGAGGGTTTTCGAGCATGAATGAACAGTTTAAGGTCATGCTGCAGCATATCAATTGGATTTAAGTCCGGACTTTGATTTGGTCACTCCAAAACCTTAATTTATTTATTCTTGAGCCATTCAGAGGTGGACTTGCTGCTGTGTTTGTGATCATTGTCCTGCTGCATAACCAAAGTGTGCTTGAGCTTGAGGTCACAAACTGATGGCCGGACATTCTCCTTCAGGATTTTCTGATTCATGGTTCATGCATCCAAATTATGGCAAAGCAGCCCCAGACCATCACACTACCACCACCATGTTTGACCGTTGGTATGATGTATTTTTTATGAAATGCTGTGTTGGTTTTACACCAGATGTAACGGGACACACACCTTCAAAAAGTTTAACTTTTGTTGCATCAGTCCACAGAATATTTGCCCAAAAGTCTTGGGGATAATCAAGATATTTTTTGGCAAGTGTGAGATGAGCCTTCTTTTTGGTCAGCAGTGGATTTTGCCTTGGAACTCTCTCTCTTTCTTATTGTTGAATCATGAACACTGAGTTTAATTGAGGCGAGTGAGGTAGTTCTTCAGATGTTCTTCTGGGTTCTTCTATGACCTCCTGGATGAGTCGTTGTTGTGCTCTTGGAGTAATTTTGGCCGGCCGGCCGGCCACTCCTGGTTCACCACTTTTCCAAGTTTTCTCCATTTGTGGAAAATTGCTTCTGACCGTGGTTCGCTGGAGTCCCAAAGCCTTAGAAATGGCTTTATAACCCTTTCCAGACTGATACTTGTCAACTATTTTGTTTCTCATCTGTTCGTGAATTTCTTTAGAACGCAGCATGATGTGTTGCTCTTTAAGCATGCTTCATTTTATCAGACAGGTTCTATTTCTTGATTCAACAGGTCTGGCAGTAATCAGGCCTGGGTTTGGCTAGTGAAATTTAACTCCGCTTTCTAAAATAATGTGGTTAATCACAGTTCTTTCAACATTTAACAGGAGGGGGCAATTCATTTTTCACGTAGGTCCAGGTAGGTTTGGACAGCTTTTTTCCCTTAATAAATGAAATTATCATTTTAAAAACTGCATTTTATATTTACTTGCATTATCTTTGTGTAATATTAAAATTAGTTTGATGATCTAAATTTTTTATATATACACGGTACTGTATATATATATATATATATATATATATATATATACAAATATCCAGCCACTAGACTTTTAAATATACACTACTGTTCAAAAGTTTGGGGCCAGCAAGATTTTTTAAAAATGTTTCTGAAAGAAAATCACTGAATACTGTAAAAAACTATTCTTAAATACTATAAATTTAAAATAACAAATACTGAATTTTCAGCAGGTAGGTTTGGACAGCTTTTTTCCCTTAATAAATGAAATCATTCTTGTATGCTGATTTGCAGCTCAAGAAACACTTTTTTTAATACCAATGTAGAAAATAATTGTGTTGTTTAATATATTTGTGGAAACAGTGTTTTTTAGAATTCTCTGATGAATAGAATGTTCTTAGAAAGAACAAAGAAATCTTTTGTAACATTATAAATGTCTTTGCTGTCACCTTTGATCAATTAAATGCATCCTTGTTGAATTAAAGTGTTACATTTATATGAACAGTTCATTTGCAAAAACAGAAATCAAAAATCATGTTTTTTTATCCTGCATTCCAATTAATATCAATCAAACTACAGTTGGGTTGTTTTTGTTTAAATAATAATAACAAAAAAAAATACAGCTAACTAACACAATAAAAAACAATTTATGAAAATTAATTAATAATAACTTAATTAAATAGGGGTTATTGGTTTTTTAGAATAAAGTTTTTGTATATTTATGCATTTGGTAGTTTTCATCCAAACAAAGCAATTTCAAATTGCATTCAAAACACATATTTTAGCATTTCATGCATTCCCTGGGAATTATATCCATGACCTTAGTATTAGCTACAGGGTTTTATGGAAGACTTTCAAAATTTAAATGAATAGTTCACCTCAAAAAGTCATTCCAGACCAATATGACTTTCTTTCCCAACACAATTCATGTATTTTTCCCTTACCAGTGGTGGGCAGCTGACTCCTGAGGGAAGCACCATGTGGCCGTGTTGGCTGTGGGTTTCCTGGTTGTGATTGTTTTCTCTCTGTCCCTGGCCCAGATGAGAACCCATCTTCTTATGGTTGGGCATGGAGCCGGCCTGCATGAGTGCCATGCTGGACAGCACCGCTTCACAGCCAAGCAACCCAGCCTGTGTAGAAATACAACCACAAACATACACATCTGTTCAAAAACTAACAACAACAATGCTTCCCAAAGTCACTAATCTGATGGGTTGGAAATTTAGCTTGAAGTCTGACAAATGTGACCCAGTTACCACTTTCACGATCTGTCAAATTAATTCAGAGGCCATAGTTATTTAGTTATGTCAAGAACATGCCAAGGGCATTTTACTATGAAATAATAATAAAAAATATATATAAATTAAAATAAATAAAATAATTAAAATATCATTTTATCAAAATAATTTATATGTTTTTATTTTTTAATTATTTATAATATTAATGGTTTTATTATTTGATTTTTCATATTAATAATAATTTAATTACTCAGTTATACAAATAATAATAATAACATTAACACTGACTATTATATGAACCTGTGTAATCATGTCATATATTGTACGTTTATTAACATTGTTGTCTTAATGATCCTAAAATACATAATTCACATAAATATTTTATTAACATTGTCATAATGATCCTAAAATATACATTTTATATTAGTAGTAGTAATTATAAATTATGCAAAATTATTATTATTAAAAGTATTAATAATTTTTCCATAAATTATGTATTTTAGGATCATTGAGACAAAAATGCTTACATTTTCTCAATGACACAAAAATACACATTCTATGCAAAAATAATTATAATATTATATTTTTTAAGTTAAGATTTTTGCATTAAGAATTCCCCACAACTCACACTACCGTATTATACACAAATGTCTTTCTCATTATTGCAGTACAGTAATTTGTCAGTGTTATGCAGTAAAATAAAATCTATAATCATGTAAAGATATAATTTTAAATACTACAACAATGTGAAATGTGCTTAATTGTAATTAACATGTTTTTAAAAATACTAAATGGCCCTAAAAAGGCTTAACTTAATGCAAAATATAATTTTGGGAGAAATATGTCCCAGATACGTTCTTTTGTGAGATCCACCCCATTACTTGTAAACAAATCCATGTATGTTTTGTGTCAAGTCACGCTGTGGAAGTGAATTACAAAGAGTTAATACACAGAAACGCCAAGCAAAATGAAAATGAAGGCCTTCTTTTTCAAACAAATGTGGACAAATGCAGAAAATGCAAATGAAGAAGAGAAAAAACACACTGACCCATTTCATGTGATCTCGCACTGAGCTGTTGGAAAGGTGTGACATCGCAGTGGTGAGAGTGTGTGTGTGTGTGTTGGGTTACAGAGAGCTTCGCTCGGGGCAGGGAGACTGTTTAGAGACCACACAAGCCCCAACCATCAGGGGCCCAAGCCTAGAAACAGAAGGGGGGATATAAAGCCAGGGTAATATCCATCTCTGTCTATGATGTTGCCACACATCTAGCCCAACCGTGGACAAATCATGGCTTTTATTCACTAGAATCAGACATTTTCCATGTCTGCATTGCCAAGCCTTTGTTTATGTAGGCTTATAGGGCTGTGTTTTTAAGCCATAAGAGTTTGGCTTCAGATTTAGCATCAAGAGTCCCTAAATGACATCTGGAAACAAACCAGGTCAAAACTAAAAGTGAGTGGAGTGGATTCTCATCGGTTCTGTCAAACTCAAATGGTAGGAATACATCCGAGCGTTTATGCCCTGTTGATTTTGGATTTGGTTGATCAGATTCTGGGACTCACTGGAATAAAAAACAGATTTACTTCAACCACCCTCTTTCCTTCCATCGCTTATCCCTGAGCATTAGTCCCACTAACTCACCCTCGAAGATCCAGATAAACACAACTATAAATCATGAACGACCAAAACTAGGCACGGATGCAAACTGGACAATGACAGCAATTGCATTAGACAAAATTAACATAGTATGATTGCAATGACATATAGATCAAGGTGAGTGGGTGAATATTGTGATTTCCATTTATTCGGCTCATGAGGGGATTTGGCAACCGGCAGGGTCCTGGAGGTTAAATTAATTCCAGGAGATAGACAATGAAATTGCATCAGTCTTATCGCATGGCGAACAGATTGCAATCTACAGCAAATCAAGCCAAAGAAAACAAACTTTACAAGAACAACTCAATTGCGTCTACGTAATACACTCTATTATAACTCATTTAGCCTGAAATTATAGGTAATAAATCAAACTTCTTTGCGGTTTGGTTTGATTATTAGAAACCATGATATATGAATGCAAATTAAAGCAACCCGCTCAGACCCAGTGACTGTTACAATGGACATCACTTTAATTTATTTTTAATGCCATGGCACAAGACATAATTACACAGATACATATTACTTTGTCGAAGAAATTTGAAAAGTTGTGAGCCTGAACCACAAATGTGTTTACAAACACAAAGACAAATTAAGCTTTGCTTGCTCCCAAGAGTGACAATCATAATAAATAGGCTAATCATTTAAATTGAATTACTATTTACTTTAACATGCATGTAAATATTTCACTTAAAAGAAAAAATAAAAACCCTTGATTTAAAAACAATTTGAAAGCACAAAAATGTAGCATTATTTAAGACTAACTTCATTAAAGTTCATTTTATAAAATATCTGTATTTATAGTTATTTATGAACATCCATAAACACAGATATCTGGACACAGTTACTGTTCATAACCAACGTGCATTGCAATGAAATAACTATGAATAATAATCATATATATGACAGAATCATATGCTATAATATATATTCATATATGGCTAAATTATATATAATAATATAATACATAAAATCAATGTATGGCTGAATTGGGAGTAGAAATAATACTTTGCCTTATTATTTGTGTCTGCAGAACAGAATTCAGGTCTGAACGGGTTAAAAGTAAAAAAATGCGCGAATTCAGATATTTACAATCTCAGTTTCTAAATGTGGAAATCATTTTTGTTCAGTCTGAACTGTAAACACATTGCTAATGTAAACTCCTCCATTCATCCTGCAGCACAACAGGGCGCGACTCTATTTAACTTCATATTTCAGTGCAGTTAAAACAGTGAGTCTTTTTTAAATGCTGTTGCAGGTTTAATAAAAGCAGTACCGCAGGCTTCGCGCGTTTGTTTTACCTTACTCCTCTTCGTTTACAGTAGCCCAATATTTTCTTGTCGGACAATCTTTTCAGTTTACAAACACAGGAAACGTTACCGGAAGTGCTCTCTGGGGAGCGTCTGTCACGTGATCACCACACGGGCAACAAATTACAGGCTAGGCCTACTTCCGGTGTAAATAAAGTCCACGAGTGTTCTGAGGGGAATATATTTTATTAATATGTAAAATGTTGTGGTTCTTGCGAAAAGTAACTTTTATTTGACATTTGGAAACGAGGAAATATAATTATATCCTTTCTAATATAAAAGTTTTTGTGACAAATAGTGATGTTTTCAAAACAAAGTAAATCAAAAGACAACAAATAATTCTTTCAGCTTCAAGGGACATGTTGAGCCTATGTATATTGACCTATTATTAGGGTAAGTCTCCTTTATAAAGGAGATTAAAGCAAACTTGTGCAGACAATGTGTGTAATACAATCAAGTCACTACATCATCAACTAACTTATAAAATATCCTTATTAAATTAAGGACACCAAAAAAAAAAAATTTATTTACTCAAAAATGTTTTGCATACTTAAATGTAAAGCTATTTTTCAACAGCACACATAAAATCACCTTATTAACAGATATCACTGAAGCAAGTGTGCTTAAAAAATCACTCTGTTTTGGTGACAGCCCTTGGCTCTGAGAAAAGAGAGAGAGAACGGGGAACAGCCCATGCATTTAGCCAATCAGAAACGCTTTCCTCCTGTGAATCATTTTGCACAATGCACATTCAGTTTTGCTGACATCACGTTTACAGACACAGGGCGTCTCAGTAGTGGCCTCTGTAGTGCACATCTTGGATGTCGCCCTTATTTAATACACATGATTTATATAATCAGGCTCATTAGTAAAGGCTCTAACAGGCTACCTAAAACTGGGTTTTCCAAATGAATTCAATACTTAGGTGGGCCAGAATCTATGAGATTCATTCACTTTATGACCTCTGTAGATGCATACTTCTTTTGCTCGCTTACTCATTGAAGTCAGTATTATGTACTGCTTATAAGTCAACATTTTAGCAACCTTATCGCAAATTTAAAAATGACGAGATGAGGGGGTACTGTGATTGGTAGACCATAGATATTCAAACTAACTACAGGTCCTTCCCTAGGTCCTCTATCTCATCAAGGAAGAAATCCATGTCCTTGGTGGTCAGCTGAGGAGAAACAACAACCATACGGAAGAAGTTGACGTGTCCATCCATGGGCTGGTATCCCACCATCATGGTTCCACGCTTTATCATTCTCTCTTTGATGACCGGCGCCACCTGATGGCGTATATTGGACATGACATTAGGAGCTATCATTCTGTGCTCAATAATGAAATTCTCTGCCATATTATTTATCATTCTACATTTAAACGGAGCCGACCTTTGATAAGCTTTCCTGGTAATCTGCACTGTTCTCCTTCCTTCTCAGACTGGGTGGAATGAACCAGAAGCAAACGTTCACAAAAGGCCCCTATTGGAAAGCACACACCACATATAAATATATAAACATGAGTCATATTTACATAAAGATAAGTACTTCAGGTTTGTCTACAGTGCAACACTGTACCTTACAGACCAACTTGAAATTGTCCCTTTTCTCCATTTCTTCAACTAAATACCTAATGCAGACATAAATAATAGATTATTAAAATAAATATAGGCTATACAAGTATAAATAAATAAAATATACAGTAACGGTATATTAAGGTTTAAAATATTAAGCACCAAACTGTGCTCAACACTGACAATAATAATAACTGTATCAAGATGATTTCTGAAGGATCATGTGACATTGAAGACTGGAATAATGCTGCTGAAAATGCATCTTTGCATTACATAAATAAATTACATTTTAAAATATGTTTAAACAGAAAACAGTTATTTAAAATCTAATGCATTTAATTATACAAGTCAATAGTGTTTCACGAAATGCAATGTATATTAGTATATTAATCAACAACAACATCTAACAGATGCATCAGATACCTTGCGAGGGCAAAGGCCTTCTCCACTCGCTCTGAAAGACCATGTGTTCCTATTGCCTTCCACATCAACCACAGCTTCAAACAATCCACCTTGCGGCCACACTGGATGGATTTGTCTCCCGTGTCTAGACTTGTATCGTA
Organism: Cyprinus carpio; assembly: GCF_018340385.1. NCBI lineage: Eukaryota > Metazoa > Chordata > Actinopteri > Cypriniformes > Cyprinidae > Cyprinus > Cyprinus carpio. The sequence continues at coordinate 24,540,913 of NC_056619.1, read as the reverse complement.
GAACTTGTCTTGCTGGAATAAGTAGGTTGCCTTGGCACTGTGACAGTGCATTAACAGATTCTACAGATTGAGATGGGGAAAATAAAATTAGGAACAGCGAGTTGCACTTGTGGGCGTGTCAATATAATACGTTCACTTGACTAATAAGCAAAAACATTGCATGAATTGACTTGCACGGGGTTAGAAGTAAAAGAAAAGATAGATGGATTGCTACATTCCACAAGCGTTCATACCGTGGTATCTCTGAACAAAACCACAGAGCACTGCAATCCCGCTAGAAGCATTTTGTGAGGGTTCCAAGTCACAGAGTTTGCTCTGAGTGTTAAAAAAATAAAACATTAAATGATATAGTCAAAAATGGGCTACTTCTCTAACCAAATCACAGTGTTCAAACCTTTCTATTCCTGCAACCAGATGTTTATGTTTTTTGGAAAACAGCACGCTTCCTCCCCAAGCGGCCTGTAAAAAAGAGAGATCCAGATTGTAACAGTTAGAAACGGGTGAAATTCTGCATACAACTGGGGGCCACATGCATATAGACGTGTTGCACAATGGTGTTACATAAGGTAAACATGCTGCACTTACGTCAACGTGCATCCACATGCCGTTTCTTTCACTTATGTCAGCTATGCGGTTCAGAGGATCAAAGGCGCCCTGCACTGTGGTACCCGCTGTGGCATTAACGAAAAACGGGACAGCATCCTAAAGGAGATACAATAGACAATGGCCAAACACCATTAACTTTTGACCCTTGGATATTTCATGCAAAAAAAGTGATTTGTCACTCTTATGGTTTTCCAAACCTGTATGACCTTTTATTTCCATAGAACACAAAAGGAGATGTTTTGTCTAATGTTCACGCTGCTCTTTTCCATGCATGAAAGCAGACAATCAGATGTCTTTAGAACACTTTTTGGCTATTATCTGCTTTTGCTTTGTCCAAAAAACAGCTTGAACATTCTGCAAAATACTTCCTTTTTATGTTCCATGAAGGGAAGAAATTCAAATGCATTTGGAATGAGATAATAAATCAACATTTTTAAGTGAAGTTCTCACTTACACAAACTGCTTTATATTTACTATGTAGTTCATGATAAAATTATATACACTACCATTCAAAAATGAATCAGGGGTCAGCAAGGATCCCTTGAATTGATCAAAAATGAAAGTAAATATTTATAATGTTTTACAATTTTACTTTCTATTAATCCTGAAAAAACTGTTTCAGCATGAATGATTTTTAAAGCATCATGTGACACTGAAATTTTAGCTTTGCATCACATGAAGAAACTTTTTAGTATATTAAAAGAGAAATATATATATATATTAAATTATAATAATATTTCACAATATTACTGTTTTTTTTATTAAATAAAAGCAGTACTGGTGAGCATAAAAGACTATTTTCCAAAGAATCATCTTACTGATATAATTTAAATATTTACTTGTGATTTTGCCTGCACGATTTTCGCCTCTAGGTCCTCTGGTCTCATGCTGCCACTGTAGGGGAACAAAAAACATTTGAAACAATTTAAAGTGAAACACTGGTTTTCCAAAATGTGTTAGAGATAAGTTCCTGCACCTCTCATCCACTTGTACAATGAAAACGTTGTCCGTTCCGATACCAAGGAAAGCAGCTGCTTTTTTCATTGAGTAATGACCCTAAAAAAAATTATGGTACAGTTTTAATAATATTGCATATTATGCTCTTTTAAATCTAAGATTAGAACAAGTAGCTCTTGTCTTTTGCCTGTTGTGATGTAAATATAGCCATTCGTGGGGTGGCCCACAAGCCTTGTGTCTTCACTTGAGGGAAGGCCCAGTACCGTGCGACGTTCATGGCATACATGTTGGACATTGAACCCCCAGGACAAAATATCCCGTCTCCTTCTGACCAGCCAACCAGAGAGCGAAGCTTACAGAGCACTTCCTCCTCCATCAGGACAAACACCGGAGCCACTTCATAGGTGTATCTGTAAAAACTTCACACTGAGTATGCTGCAGATTGATCAGTCATGATATGTGCATGTATTTATAGTATTTATTGAAGGAATAGATTTGGGGAACATATTGGAGAAATTTAGCTGCATCACTTGCTCACCAGTAGATCCTCTGCAGTAAATGGGTGCCATCAGAAAGAAACTCCAAACAGCTGAAAAGTAATCCACATGATTCCAGTCCATCAATTAACTTCCTGTGAAGCGAAAAGCTGCATGTTTGTTATTGATGTAATGATGGATTTGTTTCTTGCAAACATGCCGCTTTTCACTACACAGGACATTTATTGATGGACTGGATTACTGTTGGATTAATGTGATGTTTTTATCAAGTGTTTGGAGTCTCAATCTGACGGCACCCATTCACTGCAGAGCATCCATTGGTGAGCAAGTGATGTAATGCTACATGTCTCTGATAAATAAATCTATTCTGATGAAGAAACAAACTGATGAACATGTCATTTTTCAAAAACATTTGTAGTTTTAGTTAATGATAACAACACTCTTTGCATTATCTAAAAATTTCTCAATCTCTAATTAACACAGTTTTTAGATAGCCTATATGAAACCAGTGGCTCCATGCTGTTATCAAAAGGTGTCATCTGATAGCTTTAGGTGCTCTGATAAGTTACTTATTACTATGACAACAGAGTTTACTGGAACACTTCAGCAACAACGTAACAGCTTACAATTTACTCAAAGTTTAACACTTTTGAACCCCTCAGTTAATAAAACCCCATACAGACCCTTTTCCAGCACTCATCTGAGAACCTTAAGAAGGCACATTTACTGTAACACATTAACATGAACAACTGAAAATGTCTATGTGGAAGCTCATTCACACATACTGGCTGGTGTTGAGGGTTTCAGTGAGGAGCCGTCCTGTCAGTGCATGGTAGTCCACGCCAGCAAACAGCTGATTGAAGAACCGAGGATGACCTGTGAATGAGAAAAGGCTCTGGACCAGGATGTAACCAAATATTTAGGAGGAGATTTAGGAGGAACAAAATATAATAATTTCAGAATATAGGACAACTGCTAATATTAAAAATTTCTGGGATTCGATCCCAGCACATGCAACATACAGGTTTTAACACTGTATCTGGCCACATCTCGAACCCTCTGCAGTAACTGCTTGTGAGATTCTCCATGCTCTCTGAGATCAAGGTCCAGAAGAGCTCTCAGCTGATCGGGATCTTTCCACTCACACACCTGTGAATGCAAAGACATGCAGTTCATCTCCTGAGATGCAAGATAAGATAGGAAGATGCAGAAGTTGTTAAATGGGATGATAAATTCTTAAAAGACTTAACCTTCTCCTCCGAGTCAGTTCCTTTGTGAAGTATCTCCTCCATAATCACATTGAAAGCCTCAGTAAGGAACAGCTTGCCATCTGACTCATACATGTCTGATTCTTCCAGGTGGACATGGCCATTCATATATTCTGTGAGATACATATAAAAGTACTTATATTACTAAATAAGCAAAAGCAATATGATAAAAAAAAACCAATGTTCAATAAATAATAAATTTTAATTGAGGCTATTAACCACAGAAACAACTCTTCAGAAACTGCTCCACATGATATAGGGTTAAAACACTGTGCAAAAAATGCAACATGCAAATATGCAGCTATGCAACACAACTATTTTTTTATTTTTTATTTTTTTTGCTTCATTTTGTTCCCTATTGTTTTGCATTTTGTTTTTATTATATTATATTTTTATTATATTTTTTAGTTTAGAGCAAAAAAAAAAGTTTCAATATTTTTACTACTTTTTTTTAAATTCTATAAAACATGACGAAATATACAGAAATACTACGAAAAACCTCAAATTGCTTTTGTTTAATTATATGAATTGTGTGTGTGTGTGTGTGTGTGTGTATCAGCCTCGTATCATAATAGCAACGTCATATCATCTTCACATGGTTTATGGAACATTGCAGCTGGTTTGTTACTGATCTGGTGTATATATATATATATATATATATAATTGATATAATTTTAAAAAGCAATAGACCATAAACGCATTCGTTCTACTTCGCCTGATGTCCCACTTTTGATGAACTCTAACTGGCTTTGGTTGCCAAGCAGCGCCGCAACTCCATGCATAATACGGACAATGTGCACATCCAATCAGAAAGCATAGTCAGTTTTATAATAAGCACTATAAATTCCATTGCAACAATCGCGATATTTTATGAGGAAAACGTCATCAACGCCCCATTTCTTTTCTTTCTTTCTTTTTTTCTCTATATGGAAATATGACACCAAAGAGCAAAATGGCTGTCAGAAAGAAATTAAAACCAGAAAGATTTAACTGTAATATGTAACTTTTTACTTTTGTTACGCATCACGCTAATATTTTTTGCAACCGTTTTCTGTTTACTAAGTTTTTTACTTTATTTAGCATCCAAACTGCGGTAGATGAAAGAGCTGAGAGGGGCGTCATGTTTCAATTCCTGCGACTTATGCAATAGTTTTTATACAATACATCATTCATCGATCGCTCGAAAAATTGCCATTCCCAACCCTGTATAGCAGCAGTTTTTTCCTGCTACTATAAGATGAAACTTTTGCACGCACACAGTTACAGTATTACATGATCAGACTGACATGCACGATTCAGTAAAACTATGAAATGAGTGCATTTAAGGGAACTATATGCGTGCAATCAAAAACAAACTTCTCACCTTTAGATGAGCTCATTGTGACGTTTTATGTCCTTTCTGTTCTCAGCACATGTAACTCTACTGTATCTGATGTGTTAAGGATGCCTCGAGACCCTCAGTGGTTCATTGCAAGATCCAGCCTTCATATACGTGGATGCACACGCCCGATTCGTCAAGTGACATCCTATAATTGGATTAGAGTGATATGGGTGTGTCGACAAAAAATCAATCTTTAACTTTAAAAAAAGAGCTTTCTGAAGACCCAGTTGATATGGCTCTCGGCTGCATGCAGCTGTCAAGTACATATTTGATTAACATAATTTCCAGCATTTTATTTTCTTAAAATGCTGAGAATATCTTACCATTGGATGGCTTTATTTGCTGGGTCCTGCATCTTAGTTGATAAGAGGGCAGATATATTTACTGTGCTAAAACTGACTCACACACAAGCAACCAGTAAGAATGATCGATACAACAACTTCACGTTATATAATGACACACACACACGCGCACGTTCATTTAAGTAATGCATGCTGCAAAACAGAGGTACAACGTTCAACATCTTCCAAACTCCGCAGCGTTGTTCTAAGTTCACATTAGACTGTTAGAGTTTGCTGATGAAAGAAAGATATATCCTTCCACGTATGTTTGTCAGATTGCACAATGATGCCAGATCATCCCACACACACTCACTCAAGAGTGGAATGGAATGTCACAGGGTTCAAATAAAGCCTGGACCAATGCAGGTCAGTTATCTTATAGAAAAAGTATCTCCTATGGAAAAAGTTAACTTAGGTTTCCTATGGAAAAAGTTAACTGAATATTTGCATGTTATGTGTTTAAAGTTAACTGAATATTTGAATGTTATATATATATAAAATTATATATATATATATATATATTTATATATATATATATATATATAATATATATATATTTTTCCCCAAAGAATCTGAAATTACATTTTTGAAGCAGTTTCTTTATGATTTTTCTTCCTGCATTTTACAATTTCATTAGTGTTTGTACATAAGAAACCCTTCCCACATGTTTCAGCTCTTCGATAACCAAAATCTATAAAATAAAACTACTAAACTGAATCAATATGAAACTGAAAATGGACATAGACAACAAATGCAATTTAAAAATTAAATAAATAAAATAGAGATTCTGACGAACAGGTGAGTTGTAGATTTTCCATTCTTCACCATTCCTAACCCTTAAAAAGAAAAAACTCTCCGGGAGCCAGTTATTTATAGCTTAAACCTATAAAACAATAAACACAAATCTGACAAATATATTAATTATACAATAAAACAAGCTATAAAACAATAAAAAATAACTTCAAACTTTTATCATAATGACAGTAATGATTCATTTAGTTCTCTTTATTTATACTTATTTGACTTTTTTTACAAATAGCCCATCACCAGAAACATGATCAATTTACAAAACAGAAATAAGACATAAAAGTACTTAAAGTAACAAATCAGCGCAACAAGGTACCAAAAAAGTACAATAACAGGAAAAAAAAATAACATGAAATCCAATTCATGTAAGCATGATAACAAATTTGAAATGATTGTTTCCTCATCAGGTTGCAATCTATCAAATAAAACAAGTATTATAATCCCACAGCAAAAGATTCCATGAAGTCTGGCAAGACTAGATGCTGTTTAATGACAGGCCTGTGCAATGGAATTGTACAAAGCTCCGCCTCCCATCCTATCACCTGCTTGGCATGCAAAACAAGGGTGAACAAGGGTGAACAAGGGTGAAACACCAGGGTGAAAAAGCATCAGGGTGAAACAACGTGATACTTGCCGAGAGAGCGAAGGTCGCCGTTATGTTGCCAGATAGCGGTCTCTATTGGAACATAAAACTTTTTAAACTTCCATCATAAACATCTAAGTCTTCCTTATCCGTTCATGGAATCAGTTCAAGTTTTAAGACTTTGATAAAAGCTTTCACATTCATTTACTTAAAAAGGAAAAGCATTATTCTGTAAAATGCATTAAGATGGAATGCTACAAAACAAATTTGTACCATCAGAAAGCAAACACAAGCTGAAGTGCAATCTAAAAAGTAGGAATGGAACTTGATCTCACATGAAAAAAAAAAACTTAAGAGAAAAACAATTAAGTAATAATGCCATAAAAAAAAAACATTGAAATAAAACAATGACATGGACAGTTAATTCAGTCTTGATCCTTTTTTGAAAAAAGAAAAAAAAAAGCATTACATTTGCATTACAAATGTAAATGCATTACATTGTTTTTTAAAATCTTAGCATAACTGACAATATTGCATTGTTTTTTAAAATCTTAGCATAACTGACAATGGTATTTGCAAAAAATTAAAGTTTGCACATCAAGTTTAAGAAAAATATTCGAAATGCCCACATTTTAGCTTGGTGCGTTTGAAAGTTGCCCTATTATTTCAAGCATGCATCTGACTTAATCATAGCATTTACTAAAAGAAAAAAAAAAATACAAATATGAAAATTTTTTAACAGATCTGACTTAATCTCTAGTGACATGTCTGCAAGCATGTATATAGTGCTGCAGCCCCTCTAGTGGTATACTTTTGGACGCATGTCTGTCAAGTGCTACATGTACTGCTTCGAAAAGTTATTTGTTTTTGTGTTATTTTTTATTAGGTATGGGTGTGTGTTTCGTTATTCATTGTTTGTTTTTTTTTATAAAAGTACTTTTTTTAATATTGTCACCATTTTTTTAAAAACATGTGAAATCTTGAGGGAACCCATGCTGAATTGGTTTTTAGGGTATGGAGACGAGCTGCCGTGGCTTGTTCCCTCTCACGCATGCTCCATTTTCGCAGCATGGTGAAAACCCGCATTCTGTGTTGGCTGTTGTCCTCCTCTATCTGCTGAAGAGTGGTGGTGTTCATACCCAGTGCCATAATGCCCACCTCCCTCCAGCTGTTCCCAATGCATCCGGCCACCATCATCATCTCCTTCTCGCTCACCATCCTGGAGTCTGAGAAAAAGCAAAGTTACGTAATGAAGCAGTGCTGTCATGAAGCTGCTACTGAAGATGCAAAGCAGAGGTGTGTATGTGACTCACGCAGTGGCTCGTTTTCTATTTCCTGTCGTCGTTTTGCTGTCGTCTCTGATAAACCAACAATGGGGTGAAATTAATTAAATATACATATACAAAGTGTACTATTAGGATCTTTTTTTTGTTGTTGTTGCATTGTGACATAATTTTCAAGATCTACATTACTTAAGTCTTTTTACAAAAAAAAAAGTACACTAGAAAAAATACTATTTTTACTGTACCTTCTGATCACATTGCAAAAAAAATTAATAAAATAAAAATGATCAGTATTTTTGTTTTTGTTACCCAGTGCAAAATTCTAAAGATCCTTAAAGCAAGATACATTTACTCTAAAAGCAAAATGAAATAAGACTTGTTTTATGAGAAAATGAAGTGAGTTTATGATTAAAATGAGAACAAATATAACTGGCTCAGAAAAATCTACTTAATTCAGTAGAAAAAACAAGTTTTCATTCCCCTATTGAAAGATATATATTCTTCTTTTAAACATAAACTCACTTCATTTTGTTTCATTTGACTTCACTGATGTGTTGATATTTGTACTTGTTTGGAAAACAAGACAAAACACAGAGACTTTATGAATTTAAGATTTTCTGCTCTGACCTTAATTTGTAGAAGTGCAAATTAAAGACCAGCAGAAACTCTATAATTTATATAGTGCTTTATACATAACATAATGTTTCAAAGAAGCTTCACATTAATAAAACAGGAAAATAACAGTGTTTATATTGTGTTTATATCAATTATGAAACAAACTGATTTTAAAATGAATTTAAATTAAATTAAAGCAGCTCTACAGATTTTCAGGACATTGTTATATCCCCCCATTTTAATTAATGTAATGCAAGATACAGTTTAATTCTCATTACTGTAACAATAAAATTTGTTATCTTTCTCTTCCAGTATTTATACATTATGGTAGCATTTATCGCATGTAATTATTTATAAGTTAAATGATTTGACTTTTCAAAATGTATTGCAACTATATTTTTAACCGTAAGACAGTAAAAAATTACTATTACTGTAATGAAAACAGCATTAAAAATAAAAAAAAAGTTACAATAATGAGAATAATATGCATAAAAGTCACAATGCCAAAACTCAAGGGGTGTTAATGGTAGATAATGAATGATTCACAACGGCTGAGTGTAAGATCATACCTGTGTTTTTTGGTGTCTTGCGTTTGTTGATTTGCAGTTTTTGAAGGAAATGCAGTTTAGGAAATGTCTCTTGCATGTCTTGCGTTTTCAGCAACTTCAGGAAGTTCAGAGCATGCTTGTTGTCTTTGTGAATCACATAATCCAAGATGTCCCGTACCTGTTTTGAACGCATGTTCGTGTCTTTGATGTTGTTGTACTCATTGTTGGAGAGTATGCCGCTGGCATGGCAGTGCTGAAGCAGAATATCTGGATCTCCTGTCAGAGCCTCCAGTAGCTCTGTCTTGTGTCTCCGAATGAGCTTGATGCCATCTACAGGCCCATCCATCGCCTCTTGTGCTTGGTCAGTGATGTGAAAACCTTGTTTTGACACTGGTTTTCAAACTGAAGGTTAAGGCTGTAATAAAATCAGAAATTAAATTGTTTTAAACAAACAAAATATAGATAAAGTCGCTTGACTTGACTTAAACAAAACAGCATATAGCGTGTAATAAAACACTTAGTATTCTGGCTAGAAGCAACACTATAAAGATCAGATCAACAGAGGAAACTGTAGCTGAAGCATCATAGGTGCAACCGAGATGAAGGAAGTATCTTCTTCATGATCCCTCCCACCGACAAGTTGTTTTTAAAAACTGCACATGCTCTTTGTTATCACTTTCAAATTATGAAATATATATATAGCCGGTAGATTGTAACCCTACATGCGTGTGCTGACAATACACAAATTAATTCGTGTTTATTTTATTGTTGGTGCATACTTGTATATGCCGCATCTTTCTTTGCACTATCTGCAAGGGACTTTCCAGTTTAGTGACCCACAACTAGAGATGCGTCATCTTTGTTTACTTACAATAAACCCTATGGCGCACATTTGAACACGTTGGTTTGGTTTGCTCAGGAATAATAAAATATTAAGCCACAATTACTAGTATATATCGATTACAAACACTGCAAACACTCGCATCAGTAGAGAAGAGCGCGGGAAACTGAAGAGAACAAAGAGATAGTCATTTCATCAAATGATGCACAACATGCAACACGGGCTTTCAGTTCCGATCCACTTCCGTTTTTAAATAAACAGCGTTACTGTAACAAATTTGCGCGCGCTCACGTTCTTCTTTTAACAATAAAGCCTTTTACGCTAGCGCAGAAACTGAAAGTTTAAAATGTAGAGGTTTTTTCCGCCTGCACAGAGATAAGGGAAGTACCCTACAGACATGAATGAAATCACATTTCATTAAGCACGAAGTAAATTTTGTTTACCTCAGTTTGACGGAGGAACGTTTGATTGTTCGTTCACACTTCATCCGCATGTAATGTGATATTGATACAAAAACAACTACTGCTGCCGCCCCCTTCTGGACAGGGAGTGTTTTTAATCTGCATACAACTAATGCTATTTTTAGTACCTGTACACTTTCACTATCGACAACTGATTTTCAAATGCCCCCATCTTTTTTTTTACACTAATTCATTCTGTTCTGTTCTTGATTTGTGATTCATAAGTTACTCTAAAATGAGTTGTGAATGGGAGTGTGATGATGAAACCATAATTCTGCCTTAGGGACGTGATGAACTGCTGAGACAGAAATAATGAAGCGGTGATAACTGATGATAACCGTCTTCTTGTCTGGCTCTGACAGCCTGTGATTCTGATTGTGATTCTGTGAGAAAGTTTCCTTACTGATAAAGTTTGATAGGAAACCTCAATTAAACAATTTTTATTTTTTAAGTGTCCATTACCTATTCATTGCCATTTCTTTGAAATTACTGAACCTACACATATATAGGCACAAATGGCACTTAGAGGCTTTTGCATCTGAACTCTTTATTTGTTCTGTTTCATTATTATTCAATTTGTTCATGTATTTCTGTTTTATCGATATCTATAAAAATGTGAATAAATGTGCTCAGCAAAATAAGAAAATGGTAGTTAGGAAAAATGCATTAAATAATATTAACATTTTTTTTCAATAAATGACATATGATATATGTTCATATATACCCATTCTCATATTTCTGTTGGTTCTCAACATGACAAAACTGAGTAAAAAGTGGAACATTATCACTTTTCCATTCATGAAACACCAACAATTTCTGAACTTAAAGTGCTTGACAAATACATGAGAATATTTTATAGATTTTAATTAGTCCCCTTAAGAAAAATAAGGCATTTAGGTACACAAATTTAAAATCTGGAAATAACTAATAATACAATACAATACAATATAATAATATAGTGAGATAAAACAAATTAAAGTATAGCATAATAAAAATAACTAAACAACTAAATATTTCACATATTTTAATAGATTTTTTTACATATTGTTTACATATTAAAAAATTCAGAGTATATATATATATATATATATATATATATATATATATATATATAATGTTCTGAAAGAACTCGTAATCTAACAGTGTGGAATGTTGTGTCCAGTCTCAAGCAAGACTTCCATGTGACTGGGATTAAAAAAGAACGGATCCATTGACTCCCTGACTCCTGGACAGGCTCCTCTGTGAGACACCATTGCTTTGTGTTTCCACAGTTTTATTTTCTATTAGATGAGAACTGAATAAGAATGTCCAATGAAGGAAAAAAAAGAAGAAAAAAATAATGTGAAAAAAAAAAACTTACAATCTTTATTGTCCTAATTAATTTTTTTTTTTTTTTTTTTTTTTTTTTCATTTTGGAGTGAAATATGAGCCGGATATGGAGGCGGGGACTTTTGCTCACTTCCAGGAATTCTGTGGGATTCCCAGACTGAGTAGAGGCCTTGTTGACTCAATCTGTCTGTTCTGCTGAGAGTCTGATGAACTGCTGAGCCCGGAAGTGGGAGGAGCCTTACCTGTTAGGTGCAAAGCAGCTCTCTTCCCATTGGCTGAGAGGAGTCAGTATATTTCCTCACTCACAAACAATGTGAGAGTGAGCAGAGGCAGAGTGTTCAGAGCATTAAGAGGACAGACTGAGAGGCCAAGAAGAAAACTCTCAGCACATCCACTGAAAGACTGCAAGATTAAAGTAAGTATGTTTTGATGTGTGGTTCATGGGCCTTTGTTTGTGTTGATGAGTTCAGAGGGAACACAAGCTTGTCATGATTTGCATTTTGAATGCATGCTTCATGGTTTTGTTTGATTGAGCTGCTTCTCACTTTGCTTTCAATGGTCTCACAACCATATGTTTCTGTAAGAGTCCCTGGAGTTGATTTATCTAACTTGCTAAGTGAATCTAAAAGAGACACAATGTAATGAAAAAAATCTTTATTTCATCAAGACACTGCATTCATTAATTTTAGAAAGTCATTTTTGTGTAAAACAGGTTAATATGTAGTTTAATGCTTAATATGTTATCAACGTTATTTGTAATCAAAGTTAAAAGAGCTCATACATTTCAGCATTATTTGTGCATTGCATCCATTGTCATGAAAATGTTGTTGTGTGAATTAAATAAACAACAAAATATTTGAGATTATTTTTATTTATTTGAAATAATCTTAGCAATTTAAAAGGAAACGTGCATTCATTTGAAACACGATTCTGAGGAAACAAAATTGCTTATTGCTGCTAAGGTTATTTAAAATGTTTTTTAAAGTTTTATTTTTTAAAACTGATTTCCAGGCCTGAAAAAGTTATGAATTTTTAATACTGAAAGGCATTTTGACTAGCTCTAAGTTGCTTTTTGTGATTTTTAAAAAAAACTATAATGACTTGAAGTATTGAAAATGTATTGGTCAAAAGATGTTGGAACCCTTCTGATGATAAGATTAAAAGCAAGGGTAAGTCAAACCTCTGGGAATTTAAAAAGTGTAGACTTGTCTAAGCATGCTGATGTGACTGGAGTGTGATATTTCTGCTTCATTGAATTCATCTGAATGTTCCCATGTCATTTAAGCAGAAGCACGTTGTATATGCTGGATGAATGTGTCTACTTGAAGCAAACCAGCAATTTTGGAAAGCCCTCGACTGTAATTTGTTGACTTTTAGAAAGTCCTGATTTATGAGATGAGACGAGAGAGAGTGTCTCATCTGCTGAGTCACATCCTAATGTCTCAATACGAGAAATCCTTGAGAAAACGTAGATCTCTTAGAGTATTAAAACTGAATAAAGCTCATTGCTGGGTTTCTTTGATATGGCACTTTCTCAGGCAACAGACTATATAGCAGATTAAAAGTCTGTTTATGGTTTTATGTAAGTGGAGTAATCTGAGGTAATGATGAGTCAGTTGCTGACAGCAGCTTCAGTGACGTTTTAACAGTGAATCTGCTTCTCACCCAAAACATCCATTTGCACAACTGTAGCCCACATGGTGGGAGAACATGTTTGAATTGATATATTTCTAAAGCTAATGCTGGCTAGTTTGAGGAAGATTCTTTTCTGATCCTAATCTTTACATGGATAATTTCCAGCAGTTTCTGTCTATTCATACAAGACTCTCACCTGTGTGTACGTGATGAATTCATGGGTAAAGAGAGGGTTACGGTTGCTCACAGGTGATCGGTTTCCTGTGAATTTTGTAAGTACCTTAACAAGCATGACAGCATGTGATAAGAGCATTGCTCCACTATTTCCTGTCATATCAGGTATAAGTCTGAGCATGTCTGAATGATCAGTTGAGCAGTTACAGGTGTTGTGCACTGACGCCGAATGATGACACATTTAAGAGTGATATGGGAAAAGAATAATTTCTTCTGCTTTCAAATGTCCCGCAGGTGTTTTGGGGATTTCATGACACATTTGATTTGTGCCATCACACGGTTGCCGAGTATAATTGGATGTCTTTTTTTTTTTTTTTTTTTTTTTTTTTTTTTTTTTTTGCAATGCATTGTATTGGGCCAGCTTTTTTATTGTTTGATTGTAGGGTTTTCAATTTTCTAATAAAATTCAATTAACCATATTTCTATCTACACTCAATAGGGGGTTTTCACTGCAATGCCATAGAAGAACCATTTTTAGTTCCCTAAAGAACCTTTTAACAGTTTTTACAATAACCATTTCTTTTATTCTATAGAACATTTTTGTAGTCTATCTATACTTTTAAAAATAAAGGTTCTTTATTGGCATCTATTATGTCATGAAGAACCTTTAACATCCATGGAAACTTTTCAATGCACAAAAGGTTCTTTATAGTCGAAAAAGGTTCTTTAGGTTTTTTAAATGCTCTTCACATTAAGGAAAACTGGTTCTTCTAAGAACTGATCACTGAAAGGTTCTTTGAGGAACCAAAATGTTTCTTCTATGGCTTTGCTGCCTTTGAGAACCTTTTATTTTTAAAGTGCCCCTATTATGGATTTTTTTTTTTTAATGACCTTTCATGCAGTGTGTTACACAGCTCTACGTGAATAAAAAAAATCCTGCAAAGTTTGAAATCTGAAAGTGCACCGTGTATAAAGTTATTGTCTCTCAAAAGAAAGAGTCGACTCTGAATCATTGAAACGAGTTGTTTTTAAAACGAATCCCAGGCCGTTTCATTTTGGCGTCAACATGAAACATTAGCATATTGCCCACCCACTTGTTGGTCTTTTCATCTAGGTCTGAATGAAGATGCAAATTCATTCTTTGCCACTAGGTACCGCTTTTAATGCGGTAAAATAGCGGTTTCCTCTGTAACACTGTACACAAAGCAGCACTGCGCTCACAAACACTGTTTTATAAGACATTACAGGCATTATGAAATTAAAATTAAATCGACCAATCACCACCAATTAGCGTCATGCAAAGGAGAATGAATCGTTAAACGAATCGTTTGGGAGTCGTTGAGCAAACAAGGTCAAAATAAATGCATATTATAAGACAATGAAAGTGTTTGTTGACCTTGCAAGCGTGTCAATCTGTTGTTGGGGACTCCCAAAACCAAAATATGAATCTTTCATTACCCATAAAAGGGGCACTTTAAGAGTTTAAAGAACCTTTTTCCACCATAAAGAACTTTTTGGAAAAATCATGACTATCATCTGATATTGTAATGGATTTTAAAAGTTTAATAAGTGGTACTGAAAAATCTAGCTTTTCCATATATTTGGGTTGTTTTTTGAGAGTCTTGGTTAAAAACTCCTGGTCTGGGTATATAATCATCAAAGGAGCAAGTATTTTTGTCTTCATTGTAATATTTGAAATGCCTGTGTCCTAACAGAAACCCTACTGAAGACATCAGGAAACCAAGATGGCAGTCAGTTCATTTCATCGTGGGCAATGGGCTTCACAGTCCTTGCGAGTTACAGCAAAGGAGCTCTCCATTGTTGGTGTGCGAGGCAAAAACACGGCCATTGCTGAGCGATTTTCCAAGTAAGCAAATTTTCAGGATTTGCATATCTAAAACTGATCTCACTTGTCCTCTAACCTCTCCAATTTGCTTTCACTTCAGCACTCTTTTAGTGCTCTTTAGACCTTGTTACTAAACCTTTTTACAAGGCATTGCTGTTTTAAAAGAAAGCTGCTGTTTTGTTCTAAATTGGTTTATGATGTTCAGACCTCTGCTCCAACATTATCAGGAGGTTCATCAGCAGAAAGTGCAATCAAATCCTACAGTGATGCTTTCAACACCCAGACACATAGTCAAAGAAGAAATTTAATACCGTTTAACTTAATTACAAATGATATACTTTGCATAATTTACTTGCATTTAATTACTGACCTATGAGAATTCCCAATACTTACTTGTTTCGTGTTTTAAAAATGTCAGAACTCTAAAACGCTTCAGATTGAAGTTCCGAACTGAATTCCTCATTTTCAGTCTGGTCTCTGATAATGGACCACTAGCATACATGTTTGATTTACAGCTACATATCTGCTGCCCGACTCATTAGAAGCAGCTCGGTCAGTGCATTTCCTGTGCGGAGGAATTTCTCAAAGCATCTGGAGTTGTTCCAGTGCATCTCCTGTCGGATTTTCTAATGTCTTTTCCAGCGTTCCGCTTTTAGCTTCCTTTTCTACACCTACATCAATGACTTCACCATCCTTAGTTCTGTAGATTTGCCAGCTGGCTTAGTGAGCATTAAAGAATTCAAAGTGAAGGAGTAAATGGGTTGGAATCTGATTACTGACCTGTGATAGGTGTGGGCAAATATAAATCATTTGTTTGGTATTTGCTTTTTTTAAACTGTTGCGTTTGTTCAGGCCTGTAGCCTTCAATACCATGACTTAGGTGCCCTTGAGCAAGGCATCGAACCCCCAACTGCTCCCCGGGCGCCGCAGCATAAAATGGCTGCCCACTGCTCCGGGTGTGTGTTCACAGTGTGTGTGTGTGTTCACTGCTCTGTGTGTGTGCACTTCGGATGGGTTAAATGCAGAGCACGAATTCTGAGTATGGGTCACCATACTTGGCTGAATGTCACGTCACTTTCACTTTCACTCACTTTCACTTTTTAGAACTGTGATTATCATCATCTTTTTTTGTAGTCTTTATCACTGTTTTTTTTTTTGAATGTGGTTTTAATTTGGAAATGGGTTAGTTTTACCGCTTTCGGTGCTTGGGAATTTTTTAAAAAGTCCTTACAATAGATGGTTAGTTTATCTGAAACCCCTTTAGGCTAGATTTCAAGTTTTGTTTTTAACATGCCATAAAATAAAACTGGAAGCAGAATCAAGACGGTTTGCACTGCTACATGTGACCACTAGGGGCCACCAATGATCAAAAGTGTTTTTTTTTTTTCATTTTTAGGCAGATATATAAGAAGATACATGTCAGAACAGAGAAGTCAAGCTTCTGAGGATTGCTTTTTAGACTTCATAGAAACCAGCTACCCTTCATGAGTTTAAGTTGAGTGAACTCTTCCGCTTCATTTCTTCTCAGGTACCAGAAGGCAGCAGAAGAAACAAGCTCAGACAAGAAAAAAGTAAGTTCTCACCACTTTGCTATTCATTATCTAGCTATCTTTCCAAAAACTGCACTACTATACTACTACTGCTGCTGCTGCTGTCTACACACACATGCATTCAGTGTCCAGTCATCTCAATCCCTATTTAGACGTCTTAATCTGAAGGTAATTCCCATGCGCTTTACATAACTGCTCCAGTCAACCTGTGTCTTCTGAATGGTAGTGTTTCTTCATAAATAAAACACTAGGAGGAAGCTTCAGTAAATGGTGTAAGGGTTTGTCAGGAGCTGCAGAAATGAGGATGACACTCTTGTGGATGTAGGTATGAACTATATGACTGTATTTGAAAGAGAATGCAGCTGTTTCGTGTTATGAAGGTTTTGCTTTGAGGTTTTGTTAAACTTTTTTTTTTTTTTTTTTTAATCAAAGGTTTTGCTTTCCATCCCATTGTTGTTAAATTGAACCTTAAATGTTAACTCCTCACACAACCTGGACATGTGACTAAGCTTGTAATATCTTTCACAAACTTTCTTTTTTTCCCTGTTTCCTGTTACTGCTTCCCCTTTTTATGTTCTTCCTGGTTCGTCTGTCCTGTTGTAAGGGGCTTGGCCTAGTTCCCTCATGCAGATATTTTCGAAAGACTAGCATCTGGTGCTGCATTTTTTTCCCCCTCATTTCCACCAGCACAGTCTGAGGGAGCCACTCCTTCCATTTGCCGGGTTTCTAAAGGTTTTGTAGTCAACCTTTTCCTAACAGACTAACAATGATTTTGTTTATCCAGTTGCTACTAATCCAGATAAGATACTCTCAATCATTTATATCTGCTTACTGCTTTTCCTTAGTCTTTTTCTGTGTCAGAATTGTCACAAAAGCCCTGGAGACTTTCAGTCAGTAATGTATTCTTAATCACAAGTGTATGTATTAGTATTTTTAATTCGATCTTTTAGAATTTTAATTATAGAAGATTGAGATAACTTAATCTGTATATACTGTTTTTATTATTATGTTTAAATTTCAGTTAGAGTTGCAGTTCAGTCAGACTCCATTGTCTGGTTTGTCTTCTGTCGAGATTAGTGTTTAAAAGTTGAGAAACCCCAGGAGTGAACGCTCTCCTGACAGTCTCTTTGTTCTTTTACAGTCTCCAGAGAAGTCGACTCCTTCCTCGCGCAACGGCAATCTGAGTGTCCTAAAGCAGCTTTGGGAACAACCAGCCGAAACGCCTTTATCTCCAGAACCCAAAACACACTCCAGACAGCAGGAGAACCATCAGCGACAGCCTTTAGATCCCGGTGTTAACCCCTCACTGGAGTCCACAGACGGCCAGCTTGTTGACCGCACAGAGACCGGGTTGTTGAGCGACAGTGACCAGGCGATGGAGAAGTGGACGCAAAGAGATGTGCCCATCGAAAAGCCCACAGTGCCTCTCAACAGTCTGAAGATGATGTTCGAGAAAGGCGAGACCTTTCACAACAATGTAAGTACAAATAATTATCTAAATTGGTGCATATTATCTCAATGGGGCATCTTGTCAGTTTAGTAAAAAACAGTACTTGTGTGTATGTGTGAATGAACAGAAAGTGTGTGTGCTGTTTAAAAGGGTGTGTGCAATTTAAAAGCCCAACCCCCCAACTTTTTAAAATTAGAATATTTTTTTTCATCTTATAAATATTAACTGAGACTTTTTGAATGATCATGTGACATGGAAGACTGGAGTAATGATGCTGCAAATTCAGCTTTGCATCACAGGAATAAATTACATTTTAAAATGTATTCAAATAGAAAACAGTTTATAATAATATTTCAGAATATTACGGGTTTTGATCAAATAATAGCAGCCTTGGTGAGCGCAAGACACTTGTTTTAAAAATATTACCAACTCCAAACTTCTTTTTGAATGGTTGTATAATTTCTGAATGGCCTGTTTTTGCAGCTTGGTTCACATTCATAAATGTTCAGGTTGGACTTTGAGGATGTTTTTGCATCGTGACTCATCTAGTAAGTCTAGTATGTACAGTAGTATGTCTACTCGTATGTCCCCTTAAAATTTGGCCGGATATCTGCTTGCATTCAAAACACTGAAGAGACTGGTCATGCTGCGAGTCACATGGTCTGTGATCATGAAGACACCAGTGTGCTCCTCCAGTCTCCCTCTGAGCTCTAAGGCTGTTTCTGTAGGTTCACTGCTCTCAAACAGCCTGCAGGATGAGTATTGTTAACTCGTGTTCTGTAACCTTGCATTAAATGTAAGTGCTGCTTGTTAATTCTAGCATTACTTCTCCTATTGTTCATACTTGGAGTTAAAAAAAACAAAAAACAACAACGTTCTAACATTGTTGTATTAAATTTTGTCAGAAGATGTGAAAGCCTAGTTTTACTAAAGCTACTTTTTAAACAAGAGCCACTGATTTCTGATCTGTTGTGTTGTGTGTGGTTGAAGATGACAGGAACATTCTTGTGGTGTCTTTTTAGTCATGCCTCGTCTTCATCTGACATTTTTCTCAAAGGTTATGTGTTCAAAATGTACTGGGATTTCACCGTACACAATGGTGTCTCTTGTTTGTTCCACGGACTGCAAAGGGAGTCGTGCCCAACATTTTATCTGCAAAAGAGTAAGCTGTTTTGAAGTAGCGTGGGTGGAGGAGAGGGAAAGACTGAAACTGAATGCATTTTTTCCCATTGTACCGTCACCACTGCATTACTAGTGGTTCAAAACGTCCCAGCATGCAATGAACTTAAATCCACACCATAGTTAGTGGTTCTTGCAAAGACAAACATCACTGCTGCTTATTGGGGTTAGAGACTTTTTCCCATCCCTAATCTAAACTTTCAGTTTAGTCCAACCAGACATTTCATGGAAACGAAATGACTCAATAGGACACTGGACACTGATTCTGGTTTCTTGAGTTCAACTCACTCAGTGACCTAGTTTTTTCGACATTGTTGACTTGGTAGTGACACTGATGAATAATTGAAATTCATTTTTTAAGCTAAACTCCAACTCCTCACCCTCTCAAAAGACATTTCCATCATTAAACAGGAATGAGGTTGCTCTCATTAAAAGTGGGGGCGGATGTCCACATGATCACTGCAGGGTTCAAGCTCTCTGCTCCCATCAAAGCCAAACCTCCCTCCTTTAACCTGAGGGATGGTCATGAGGGAGACAGATTCTTCATCCAGCTCCTCCAGCAGTTTTGATTTCTTTTTAAATCTGCCGCAGAGATTATCTTTATGAATGTCGCTGGATTTTGAATTTGGGCTATTTTTGAGAGCTGAACTGAGTAATGAACTGCTGAGAAAAGCAGTTAATAAAGAGAAGTTCCAGATATGACTAGATCTAATGACGTGCGGAGTCTGAAGGGTGGAACGCATTTCATAAGAATCTAGACTTTCGCAGATGTTTTACCATCAAGTGTGCTTCATTAGTTCAGATTTTCATTTAATTATTTTGATAATAATAATAATAAATTAATAATTATAAATGCATGTGTGTACACACACACACACACACACA
The DNA here is from genome assembly GCF_018340385.1 of Cyprinus carpio. NCBI lineage: Eukaryota > Metazoa > Chordata > Actinopteri > Cypriniformes > Cyprinidae > Cyprinus > Cyprinus carpio. The sequence continues at coordinate 24,520,677 of NC_056619.1, read as the reverse complement.
CACACACACACACACACACATATACACACAGTATATATTAGTTAACTAAACTTCATGCACTAAACTAATACTGAAATAAAAACTAGACATTAAAAATGACTAAAAACTAAAAATGACCAAAACAAAATTACTAAAACTGAAAAATAAAATAAAAAATAAATTGATAATATTTTGTCAATAATAAATAATAATAATGTGTGTATATACAGTGTATGTATGTGTATATACTATATATATATATATATATATATATATATATATATATATATATATATATATATATATATATATATCACGCGTAATATAGTTAACTTCATGCACTAAACTAACTAAAGCTGAATTTTTTTTTAATAAAAACTAGAAAAATGACAAAAATAACTAAATTAGTAAACTTTAGCTAAAATTAAAATGTAAATTGACAGTTGTAAAAATCAAACTGATGCAAAACATTAATAAAATATAACAGTATCTCAATTATGCTAAAATAACAGAATAATAATAAAGTAATTACAATAATAAAATAAAAGTGTTAAAATGTATAGATAAATAATGAAAAAATATTCCATAATCTTCAAATATTTAAAAATATCTTCCTTTTGCCACTTTATTTCAAGGATGAAATGAAATGAAAGTGTACTGAATTTATATAGTATGTGTACTGTATATATTTTATCTTTTGTTAAAGATTTTATCCTCTGATAACATAAGGACACTCCTCATTTCTAGCAGGCCGTGGCTCAGATGTTCCCATCTTTTGTGTGTTTTGGATTAATAGAGGGTCTTTTGTCTGGGCTGATGCCCCCTATGTCTGCGCTGCCTTTGCCTTTTGTACTGTGTTTATTTCCCGCTCCCCTGGTGTCTGCACACCAGCCTGGAGACGCTGCACTGATGCCTGGCCGGCTGGTTCCCCCACAGCCGTGCTGATGGCTAATCCATGATTGGGGGGTGGGCCGATTTCAGCCCCCTTGTTGGATTTAGAGGTTCAAGCAGCTGCCTACCCCACCCCACCCTCTCAGCCCTCCCCCTCTCCATCCCTCCCGCTGCTGCCAGCAAAACACTGGCATGCTCACAGTCTCTAATCTGCTCTCAGAGCACTGCCGGGCTTTAGGCAGACAGACTCGGCTCTGTAAATCTCCAGGAATCACGGCGGACCGCCCGTTGTTGTCTGTCTGATTTTAAATAGGTAAGAGACATGGCTTTCAGATCGATACTGTTATTGTTACAAGTGGAAACTCTCTGTTGGGTGGGATGATGTCAGTTTTAGTTCCTGTCGTGCTGCTTTCCTGAGAACAATGACAATGGATACAGCAGACTTTTTGGAGGATGTGTTTGTCCTGGGATTGACTGCACTGTTTTAGGACTGTATTTGCTAGGCACTTGAAAAGTATATGTTTTTGTTTAAGTGTCATTGTCTGAAACAAAAGCTAAGACGTAATATCACTACATAAAGAAATACATTTTCTCTACCATTTCATTGCTAGATTTATTATATTAAATTGTTGTAAGCAAGCAGGAACAGATGTCGAAATGTATAAATGTTGCCTGTGAATTTAATAATTAATTCACTGAAAAGTTTACGGATCAAACATTGTGACAACGTCATACAGTTCAGCCATATCAACAGGGTCTCGAACTGTTGGGTTAATGTTGTGGGTTTAGTAACAGGGCTGTTCTGGTCTCCATGTGTCTCAGTCCGTGGGTGTAGAATTGCATGAGAGCGGTTGTGTGGTGTGTGCTGGTGGTGTTGCGGCAGTGAAGCCAGACGCTGGTGTCTGTCCACGGCTCTCTCAGAGCTCATTAGAGGATTATTGATGCCAGTGGAGGAGCTGGCCGGCCAGAGGAGGAGACATGTTTAAACACTGCTGTCATGGCTTTGAATGTCTCTTGTCACCTTGCTAATTAGTGCTGTTTGCTAAAGTATTACTTTAGCTCATGGGTTGGGGGATTCCAACAAACCCCTTACCCAGAGTGTTAAACTTTGGGGCTTAATTTTGTCCTGCACTGAATTAGGCTTAATATGAAGATATTTGTATCTTTTTATTTTTTGATGGCCAACAGATGAAAAAAAATCCTAGAGACTTACATTTGAAGGAAGAATTCCAGTGTTGCCAAGTCCTCAGTTTTCCTGCAGAATTGGGTTACTTTCATACTGTTGCTGCAGGTTTTCTGAGTGAAATCATCCGTCCGGGGGTGCATTTCCCAAATGCATTGTTAGATAACTATGGTCATTAGTTCCATTGGACGTTACTGGTAATGACGGAACTTGCGAACATAATTGCTTTTGGCAAACGCACCCCAGAACATATTTTTTGACAGAGAAGAACCCCCAGGCAGAACACAATTTTGCTAGTCAATTTTCCCTGAAACAAGTTTTTTTTTGTTGATTCATGTAAGTGGAGTGGAACTCTGTATAAACCCAACTGGGTTTCGTTCCCCTCCTTGTACTGTATCCATGTGATATCCGTGCAGAACAAATAAATAAAAATAAAAAAATAAAAAGAAGCAATTGAGCCTTCGCAGGGAATTTGATTGACAGGTGATCTAAACAATCATAACGCCGAATCTGCCATTTTTGTCCCACAAACAAATCAGACAGAAGAGTAGATTAATGTCGGTGGACTCGAACTTGAAATATGATGTGTATTGACATTTTTCTCTGGTTTGAACAAGACATCTTCTGATGTTCATTCATGTTTATTTCATGCTATAACTTGTATAGAGGAAGAGATGATCGGTTCACGTGCCGCTTGCACTGAGGTGCTACAGCGATCTGTCACAATACATTAAAGAGCATAAAAAAGACAAAATTTGAAAACTGAGACTTTCTTTCATACCCACAGTACCTGTGTGAAAACATGATGTGTGGTGTGAGAGTGGCATGGCTTGTCAGATATTGCAACAGTAATGAAGGGGGCGGGTCTTTACAAAGAATAAATTGTGTTGGTTTTGTTGCACGGATCTGGCATCCCTGAAGGACTCAAGCCATATCTAGATATCAGAATGTCATAGAGATTTAAGTGTGGGGTAAAAAACCACCCAGCAACTATTTAGCAACCTTAGCAGCCACTCAGTGATGCCCTTGCAACCATCTGGAAGACTTTAGCAGCCACATAGCAACATTCTAAAAACCATTCAGAACACCTTAACCACCATATAAGAACACATGGCACTCAGAATACCCTAGCAACCATTTAGCAATGCCTTAGCAACCACCCAGATCACTTAATGACGTCCTAGCAACTGCAACACCTTAGCAACTGCACATTAACGTCATGGCAACCACCCAGAATACCCTAACAACCATCTAGCAATGCTTTAGCAACTACCCAATCCCTAGCAGCCACTAGGACATGATGGTATGAGAAACAGGAAATTTGTGAGGAGAGAATGGAAATGAGATCAAATTTGCATTGGGTCTGACTTTAAAGTCTATGAAATTACATTTCATTCTGAAATGCTTTGCATTTAAGCAGTAAAATGGGTTTAAAATGGCTAGTCACATTTACTTTAAGGACTTCTTAATGCTCTCTTTGTCTTTGTTCTATGCTTAGCTTTCTTCATTAACACAGGTTTCTTTGTCTGTTTAGGTGTCCAGAGAGCCTGGGAAAACTGGAGACAGTGGATCCGAGGACATGGAAGATAAAGGTACAGAATCAAACGCAGCACTAAATAAACACCCCAGTCTCGTACAATATGTTTTCAGTTACATGATCTCACATCTTGAACTTCCTGCTTCCTTTTCGCAACACTGTAAGAATCCGCTTTCTGGAAAGTGCTGATGGCAGTTCTGTGGAAATCCCTGTTTCCCATTCCCACTTTGACCTTGTGGCACACACACTTTTTTTCCCATTGTATTTAATTGAGTTTTTAGAAACCCCACTGACTAATCTGACTCTTTGTCTTCCGTTCTTTACAGAAAGTCTTGACTCTGGAGTCAAAGTAGAGTCCACTCCTCTCAGGGACCGGATGGCCATGTACCAGGCAGCTGTGACTAAGCACGATTTCCCTTCCTCCCCCACCGTGAGTGACAACCCCCATCACCCCCTTCACCATAAACACTGCCTCAGTTACTACACTCCGTATGATTTCATCACATGCAAATGTTCAGTCTTTCTGCTGAGATGACACTATTTGCATCTGGTTTGAATGAATAGCTCACCCCAAATTGAGAAGTCTGTCATCATTTACTCGTGTTGTTCCAAACCCGGATGACTGACTCTTCAGTGCTTTTTTTCCATGCTTCTTCCAATTAAAAATGAACAGGGACTGAAACTTTCTGACGGAAAGGATGCTGAAAATCCCCAAGAATCTTGACAGAGGCCTTAAATCTTTTTGAGTTCTGTCCAATTTGTGAATAAAAAGAATGAATCCGTTCATAAAACCCACCTTAATGATTAATGCATGAATTGGACTGATCTGGTTTATTCAGATTTCAGGATCATCAGAGAATAATGACATACATTTTGGCTAGCTTTTCTAGAGGTTAGTTACAGTTCAATAAGAATATAGTCCAGAGTCATATAGACCATTTTATGATATTTTGATAACCCTTTTCTGAAGTTTAATGTCTTCGGTCATCATCCATCGCATTTGCATGAGAAAATAGCAAAAAGCGATCAGTTTAAAAAGTGATTCTTTTGTGTTGCATCCTGAAGATTGGAATGCCTTCAGGATGATAAAATGATAACTGTTCCTTTAAGGGAGCACGTGCGCAAAGATAACCTTTTCCCTTTTTGTGTTCCTGGTTCTGGCAGAGTGAACCAGCAGACAATGAAGTCCGCAGTCACAGTGGGAAACAGAAGGAAAATGTGCCGCCAGTGTCTCCTGATGTGGTGAGAACTGACAACATGAGATGCTCTGACTGAACACACCCTGTTTGCTTTTGTTAATATATGATCCCGGCCTTATAGTGTACATACACATTGTTTGCCTTCTTAATGATTCATCGAACAACTTGCCCCACATCTGGCTTTCTCTTTTGGCTGACATCATGAATCCCTTCGATTTTTCAGCCTGAATCTAACCTCCTGCTTTTCATGATGCAGTCAATTCCCATGTGTTTTATTTGTATTGAATATCCGGTTTTAGTTGGATGTCACATTTTAAAAGCAAAAAGGGTTACAACTGCAGTTTAATTTTAACACAATTTTTTTTTTTTTTTAAGTAGTAATGTTTCTGGCACCGTAGCCTTACTAGGTCTCTTTCTGTCTGCAGGACTCTGAATCCAACACTATGAAAAGTCCCAGTTCAGACAGGAATGGTGAGTCTCTTGCAAACATACTTCCATACAAATCATGAGTGAATTTTCTACTAGTTATTAATCTTAGTTTAAAGTTGAACTGTACTGTAAGTATTTTGACACTTATTGAGACTGATAATGCTTTATTCTATGACTAAACTCAGTGTTTTATCAAATTCAATCACTGTTAGTCACTTGGAAGTCAGCGCCCTCTAGAGATAGTTTTGCTGAAACGCTAACACTCTTCTCTCATTTCACAGGCTCCGGTATAAGTCCTGAACAAAACCAGCCTAAAACTGTTAGGGTGAGTATTCAATAAATATTAGCTTTTATTTTTATCTTTTAGTTTAGTTTTATTTCTGTATTTTTTTCTGAAACATTTGTATGTGTTTTTGTGCCCTTGTAGATGTTCCGTTTGCCTGTCCGTGAAACCTGCATCATGTGCCTTAAGACCGTGTACCCGCTAGAGAAACTTGTAGCGAATCAGCAGATTTACCACAACACCTGCTTCCGCTGTGCCTACTGCAACACTAAACTCAGGTGAGGACAAGAGACTGGACCATGGCCCTGGTCCTATACTGAAACACTTGATGTGCACAGTAGTAGGCACAAGACTGTAGGGTGTCCTATTTCTTAGTTTATGATCATAAGTTTGCTCACCTCATGCATAGCCAGTGTTACTACTTCTGTTTTTGTCCACTGAGAAAAAATATATTCTTAGTCAGTGTTTAGTCATATTTTTTACTTTTTTCATGGCATCTAATTATACATTTATTTTTAAACTGTTTTCTATTTTAAACATTTTATGTATTACACAAAAATGTTGAAACCAGTCTTCTGAAATAACATTGAGTACAATACTTAAATACAATATTGTGAATTCTTTATGGATCGAACTTAAGTTAAACTAAACTTCAAACTTAAATTCACTTGTGCACTCTCATCAATGTAGGCTATGTTTATGTTGAATATGTATAGAATGCATTGGGGTTTCAGTATTAGTAGACACTGCTGCTGAACTGAGAGACATGCAGATGCAGATAGTCACATGGGATTAATCTCTCTCTCTCTCTCTCTCTCTAATAACTGCATTAGACTGCATTAGCCTGAATATCAATGGCTCAAGCCTCTGTTATTAGCTCTAAAATTACATTTTGGGAAATTGCAATGGAAGGTTTATAAGGTGCGCAAGAAATTAGTTCAACACACGCGAGATTTCAGGATGAAAACATGACAAATGTCTTGAAATAAATCATTTTAATAATGTCTTGATGTGTGGCTGTGACTCCAGGCCGTTCAGATTATTAGAGAAATAATGCACTCTCGAAGTGGTACTGTGGCAACGATGCTGGAGCCTATTAAGGGAACGGTCTTTCTCCATTCTCAAACAAATTAAGACGTTCGATCTGAAAATATATATTTTTTTCTTTTTCTGTTGGAGAAGTTAGTGCATGTCATGTGGCATTTTTCCGGTCATATTTTCATACTATCAATTTTTTTTTTACAACATTGTTTTTTTGTCATTGCCGTGATACACCATTTTTCATCATGTCTGCGTTATTCCTGACAAAATAAAACAACTTTTTGTCATTAAAAAGATTTGGGGTGCCATTTAGGACAGGACTTGTGTATTTAAATGATGTTAAAGTTGGTTTGTTTCTAATCTGTCGTTATGTTTTGCTGCCCTCTTCTGCTCAGTCTGTTGAACTACGCCTCTTTGCACAACAATGTCTACTGCAAGCCGCACTTCTGCCAGCTGTTTAAGGCCAAGGGCAACTATGATGAGGGTTTTGGCCACCGACCCCACAAAGAGCTTTGGGAGGTGCGAGGAGAAGGAGCCGAGGAGCAAATGAAGCTGTCTCCTCAAGAAACCACCTCCAGCCCAACCGTAGAGGAGTCTCCACTGGTAAAAGTTAACGTGCTTGCGGCCACTTTAGAGACCCGAACCCAGGCCAACTCTGAGAGGATGGAGAAGCCACTGGAGACGGGGCGACTCAAGATATCCTGGCCTCCACAGTCTGAAGGGGATGAGAGTGCAACCCATGTGTGTGGATCTGCAGATGGCAATGGCATCAAACCCATCCGCCCGAAATGGCCTCCAGAGGGCGACACGGTATCAAGCAACTCAGACCAATCAGATCTCCCAAAGATCCGCAGGAGTGTCTCACTCAAGGAGAGAAGCAAGCCGTTCTCCATCTTCAGCTCCGCGCCGGTCACCCAACCCAGCGAGATTTGCCAAAGATCTCCTTCAACTGAGAAGCCAAGCTCGGAGGAGGAAATGTCACCCGTTTCTTCCACCACCGACACCGTGATCTCTTCCGAGGACATGACCGAGCACAACCTATCAGAAGAGGAGGAACAAGGTGAAACCGAAACCAAGGAGGAACACGATGAGGAAAAGATGGAACAGGAGGAGAAAGTGGAAGCACAAGAAGAGGAACTGTCCTCTCTAAAATGCAGCTCCCCAGACAACAGTCCATCATCGCCCGAAAGCGAGTCTGGGTTAGATCCCGAGCAGAACCAAGCCTCACAAGATGTGGGTTTTTGGGATGGAGAAGAAGCTGAGGAAGACAGAGCTGATGTCTCTGTGGAGGACCTCATTAAGAGGAACCGTCATTACTATGATGAGGACGAGGATGATGTGGTCTGAGTGATAGATTAGATGTCCATGAACTTTCGTTTTCCAGAAGCACCAGCGTATTTTCATGTAATCTCCGTTTGTGGGTCTTTCTGTCTTTTGTGCAATTTCTTCATGTTTTCAGCTTATACATGTGCCTATAAATGTAAACAAACTAAAAAGCAAGTAGTTGGCAGGTTATTCATAAGGTTTCTCTAGTCTAGATGATACACTAGAGCTCTTACTGTCTCTTCAAGCCCAGTTTTATGAAATTTTAATTCATTTGGTACTTTTTCTCTGTTTTATATATTAATAGGCTGGAATATTTTACTCAGCTGCTGTTCAATTTCAGAAAAGTTGCATCTCTAAACAATTTAAAAAAAAAAAATTTTTTTTCTTTTTTTTTTTTTTATTAGGCCAATCTTAGTGTTCAATTTAAGCACCCATCTTTTGTTTTTTTTTTTAATTTCACACAAGTGGTCGATCACTACTGTAATGCACTTGGATGTACTTTAAAGGTTAAACACCCCCGGCTGTATCACATTTGATAGGATTGGCAACCTTTGAATGTTTTAGTTTATTGCAAAATTGTATTATTTAACTATTTTAAATGTCACCTTTTTATCATGGGACCAAATATCTTGGAATACTTTTGTTTTAAATAAATTTACTACTACAAAATCTGGAGTGAGAGTATTATTTTTCTACAGAGGTACTTATTATAATTTTTTTCCCCAGCTAAGTGAGCATGAAACAAACTTAAGGTCTTTTTTTTTTTTTTTTTTTAAGTATGGCGTTTATTTGTGGCTGTAACTGTAACCAGTGGGTTATTCAATTAGACTCACAGCAAAACTCCAAACAAGCTCGTAATTTTGATATATAAGAGATTAATATATAAAAATCACTAACATGCCATAGTTTGGGAAAAGGATATGATGTACCAAGAATAAATGCATAATAATTGGTGATTTGGTTTCTTTTAATGCAACACCACTTTGAAATCTGCACTTTTTTAGTCTGTTACCTATTCAAAAATGAGTGTCTTCCCACTGGTCACAATTTGACAACTTAACATATTTTCTGTTTCCTGCTATCATTATTAGTATGAGCCAGAGCAATCTCATTTACACATAATAACAGACGGTTTAAATATTATTTGTATGAATATGGTAGCTGTATCTATTTTAAGCTGAGACAGACATCATCAGTGGGGAAAACCTACATTTAAATGTCTCTGGTCATGTAACTTTACACCATCCAAGTAAAAAAATGTTCACACAAAACCAAAACAGTCTCTAATTCATTTCTAGTTGATAATTATACATAAAATACATCAGCTTCTTTATACCCTTCAAACAGCAAGCCTGATTTCAATTACTCATGTAACAGGGAGGATTCAAAGGGTTAATGTTTTATTTTTTTTATTTTTTAAATAGCATCCCTGGAGGTATAAAATGTATGAAAAGGAATTTGACTGCAAGCCCAAGTACAGTTTGTGTGGAAATAACCGTTTCTTTATTATGTACACATTAGCAAAAGAGTGCATGCTACAATTAGAGCAGCACATCAACATCTTCAACACAAGTCTCCATTTAGTAAGACTGTGTGAAAGCAAAACGATCATCGCCCATTTATGCGCCAAGCAACCACATTCCAGTTGAGGAATTCAGATGATCTTGGAGAGGACAACCGTTTGGCTTTTTGCATAAGCTTAACTGATAGAGGTATTTGGTTTTGGCTTCCCTGTGCTGTCAATTTATGTCTGGAACACAAGCAATTCTTTATGTTAAATGATCTGATCTGGAATATTCATTTCATCACTAAATGGAAAGGCTTTAGTAGCCGGTCACACCCATTCTTCTCTTTAGAATGACAATTTCTCATTTAATGTATTTTAGCAGAAAATAGTCTATGATAAACATGCAGGGTGTTATAAATCACTGAGGAACTTTCAGATGAATACATCAAAGCTCCTTATTCAATGATGCAGGTGCTTTGAAACCCCATGCATCCTGTCAAATACAACTATGGCTATATTCAGAATAGCATACTATTCTTATTTCTGCATTATACTATGCATAGCATGAACATTTATGCATAATAATGGCAAAATGTGCACAGTGCAGTAGCATTTCCCACAATTCACTGCACTTCACATGACCTTCCAATTCCCGAGTGGCCACACTAACTTACTTGATACAATTGCACTGCTATTTCAAAACAAGTTATATTTTGATCCAATTTTGTGTAAGAAAAAAAAGAAACATACAACAAATGAATTTCACTCTCTGCATTCAAGAAGATGTGGTGAGGTTATGTGACAACAATATAAGTTACCTTTGCATTTTGTATGGAAGCCTGATTCCGCCAGGGGGTAAAAAAAAAAAAAAAAAAAAAAAAAGCAATTGTGAATTTTTGTCTCACTATTAGGGAAAAAAAAAACTTTTGAATGCTTACTGTCTCCCACATAATTCTGACTTTCACCGTGGAAGGTAATTGAGAAGGTAATTTAGATTTTTATATCTCACAATTGCAATTCCAAGTTTGCTATTACATATCACAAAGTTTTTTTTTTTTTTTTTGCTCCTGCCACCAAATTAAAAATGAATTAGGTCATTTTTCTATCTCACAATTTTGAATTTTTTAAATTGAGTTTGTGAGTTTATTTTCTGCAATTGATTTGCAATTCTTGAAAAAAAAGAAAGAAAAAAAAATGTGCAAACTTTTTTTTGCTAGAAAAAAGTCTGAATTGTTCGATAAAAAGTCAATTACCTTTTTTTTAATCCCATGGCCAAAACAAACTTCCAATATTTTGCACTCTCAAATTCTTAAAAAAACAATTGTAGACATACAGTATACACTGTGCAGTATGCAGTAAGCTAGTATCTCATTCTGAACATAACCAACGTCCTGAGATTCAAATAGGATTTAACTTAAACTATATGATGACAATATAGAGAAAAATTTAATATCATTCAAAGACTTTGTTTATAAGAAATGTTGGAGGAGAAAATAGATTGAAAGGGACAAAATTGGACATTAAATTTGGCAAAGTATGTCATATGAAACTGTTTTGTTCCATATGTGATATGTAACAGGACAGAAGACGAAGGGCATTATTGCAACAGCGAGGTGTTGAGAAGTCTGGAGCGCAGCATCACAGCCGCTCGCTCATCGGACTATCAGCTTAAGTTGAGGCGTCTCTAAAGTGCTTGTAGCATTTGTGAACCAGACTAGCTCACATTACAGTGGACAACTCCTGAATAAACAGCTCCATGTTTTCCAAATCCCCCTGAAATATCTGATAAAATGTCCACAAACTGATGTAAAAATCTACATTTACAGAAAAGCCTGAACTAAACAAACATAACCGGTATAAGCTGCATTCATGAACAAATAAACATGAAGAGTGTGTTGCTCTCTCTGGTCTGGAGCTGCTGAATGCGTTTCCTGATGACGGATGAGAGTGTACGATACACAACAGGAAACAATACAACTCGTCAATTAGCAATTCCTCCATGCTATCCACTGACAAACACCTTCCCCTCAACCGCTCGGCAAAAATATGGCACTTTTTAAATGACATTCAAAATGATCACAATAAGTAAAATAACCGTAATATGCTTTCAACACCTTCACAAGTCATTTGTGAGAGGGAGTGCTTATTTTTAACATTATTATATGTATTTACCATTTATTTATAATTATTAACACCCTCATGCCATGTCTTTAAGTTTCTCTATGGTGTCTAGTTGTTTATTAATATCATGATTGATTTAGCTAAATAAATGTTTGTATAGCAGCCAATACATAAATTTACATATGTACATTAAAAATATATAATTTAATATTTTCTACGCATTTTAATAAAATGTATCTTCGTACATTTTTTTTTTTTTTTTCGTCAACAGTTCTTTTGAGGCCCAATATTAAATATTTTCATGCCACAAACCCCTCTACATGTGGTTTCACAGTAAACCGTTTGAAGCTGAGGTGATCGCTGTAGATGAAACATGCACTGGAGTGTTAGACGTGTTAAACTTGCATTATGAAGTGCCTTGAAAAAAAATAACAACAGAAATCTCAGCATAAATTTTTTGGTCTTTTCCATCTGCTTGTAGCTTTATCCACTGAGAGGGTGGAGGTCCACCTTCACCTTTTCTCCGCTGCTGAGCATCCCGATAGTCGGGTAAAACCCTCCAGCCGGGACAACCACTTCCCTCCTGCCGATAATCTTGCCGTTCCGGGTGAAGAACACCTAGATGAGCACAGAGGGGCGACAGTGAGTCAGCATTTCCACAGCTGGAGAGGGAAGAGAGTGAGTCAGCATTTCCAAAGCTACAGGGCTGAGACTGGGCGTCTCACAATCCTGCTACGCGCTAGTTCCAAAACTCTTCGGGACACATGATGAGGAGAAAAAAAACACTTGGCAATCATCTTGTTTTTCTTTTATATTTCAAATTCATCTTGACCGCATCTGGGATATCCTGTACCCTCAGAAGACGGCTCTTATGAGACATCGAGCTTATCCGTATTGTTGCATAACTGTGGAAGCGAGCATCTTAACTCTCACCCAGTGGGCAAAAACAAACAGCACTGTGGTTGAGTCGACAGTCAGAAACTCGCTGATTACAGAGTCGCGCAGTGCGATTTCTGTCATGGAAGGCTCTTGATAGTGTAATGTCCCGCTGGGAGACCTCAATGCATTCATCTTCTGCAAGCTTAAAACATTTGACTTGATGAATGACCAACTCCAACCAGCTTAAAAACAACAAATAACAATGATTCATTTGTTTAGCTGTCAGAACTGAGGCTTTAAGCACTTCAGTAGAAGTCACAAGTCTCTTTTGCTCACCAAGGCTACATTTATTTGATTAAAAACCCTGTGAAAGTGAAATTATGAAATATAACAATTTAATGGTTTTCTATTTCAAAATATTTCAATGTAATTTATTCCTATTTATGTTAAATCTGAATCTGTCATTACAATAAATCAAATTGTTTATATAATAAAAACATTTTAAAAAATACTCACCATAACCTTTCGGCCCTCATGTTCTTGTTCTGGATCATCTCCCTCTTCCTCGTCTTCATCGTTTAAATACAGTAAATTTTCGACACGCCCCTGCTTTGGTCGTACATCAGCAGCATCCCAGTCGTCCATTTCATCTGACAGAGAAACCAATTGAGCTGGAAGCACATCTAAAAACTTGGACTACAGTCCTGACAAACATGCTAAATTGATCAAAGTATGTATTTTCAAGTATGCATTGGCAGTAATGTTCTTACCTTCATAGTCCAGCACATAGTCTCGAGGAAACATTATTCCACAGCCCATGATGTCCCCTTCAAAACAGCGAGGGCCAAATTGGTCTCCTACTCCACTTCCATGGAAGATCTTCCCATCATCTGTGAGCAGATATGATCGACAGTTCAAATGCAGCTACTTTCATTAATAAAAATTTTACATCAAAATGTATATGCAAAGTAACTCTACATAAATCCTGGCCATTAATACACTGAAAGATTGAGGAACAACTCTAAGGTCATTCAAAAAAAGGTTGTTCTAGTGTATTTTATTGGTGTGTATTTATGGGCAATAGATTTGTGGTGAATAGGTTTTTTGTGTATATGTTGTGTATATTATTTACACTATATTTATTTGAGTTTGGGTTTGGTAGTTTTTTGTTGGAAATAAATACTTGTATTCAGCAAGAATGCATTAAATCGCTCAAAGAAAACATTTAAAATGTTTGAAAAGATTTCTATTTAAAATAAATGCTGCTCTTTATATCTCTTTATTCATCATAAAGTCCTGGAAAAAAGTGTTGTGGTTTCTAAAAAAATATGAAGCAGCACGACTGTTTTCTACATTAATTAGAAATGTTTTTTTGAGCAGCAAATCAGCATATTAATGATTTCTGAAGGATCATGTGACACTGAAGCCTGGAGTCATGATGCTGAAAATTTAGCTTTGCGTTACAGGAATAATTAATGTGTTAAAATATAATAAAATAGAAAACGGTTATTTTAAATTGTTGTTTCTGTTTTGGTTGGATTTTCACTGCCTCGCTGAGCATGAGTGACTTCTTAAAACAAAACAAAAAAATACAGATTAAAAATGTAAAAAATTCTTACCAACACCAAACTTTTGAATGGTAGTGCACCATGTGTAAAATATGTTTATAGTCATCATATTTGGAAAATGCTCCATAACCTATTTTTTTCACATGTAACACATTAATGAAACAAAAGACATGGCATCAAAAAAAAAAACCCACCAAAAGTACCTTGGTATTACCATAGGGGGTAAGCTGATGCCTTTAAACATTTTTACATGGCTTCAAATCTACATAAATAAAGCATATTTTGTGTGCTTTTCTTTCATACAGAAAAGCCCTGGTAAACAGGTCTCGTTATGGTCACATGTATGGAGGTGCTCTATTAATTTAAGAGCTACCTCCACCTGAAAGATCATCTGCTGGTGTCGCTGTTGGACAGTAACACCAAAGGCAAAATGAGTAATTTACACAGTGTTTGATTTCATATTTCATAATATTTGTTTCTGTATCTCGTCTCATTATCTTTGTAAAGGTTGACCCATTTACACTCAATGATGGAGGTGAAAACTAATCATCTGAATGAGTTTTAGGACATAAAGCAGAAATGCCAAAGTCAGTGCTTTGCATCAGAGAGCTGTCAAGACCTGACGTGAACCTAAGCACTAATGCTGCATTCCTCACACATTTGCTCTTAATGATCCAGAGAAGTCTTATACTCTTCATCCAGAAACTGACGGGATGAAAGGAGATGTGCTTTCATGCCTCTGTATGTTTCTTTCTCCTAAGTCGAAGTTCTCCTTATATAAGGAGATAACAAAACAAAGAGACAACAACAATCAAGAGCAAGTGAAAGAAAAACACGGAAAGGTAGCCTGCAGACAAAAAACCCTCTTGCAGTGTGTGGCTGGTAAATATTTGTGGAGTTGTCATGGGACCCGTTCCCAGCTCAGCATACTGTTTAAACAATCCCTATCTGAACATGCGGAGGGAGATGAAGACACTGTATCATTATGATTCCCATGTGGGCCTCTGTCCCAACACCACACTCTGCAAACACCCCGACCGCTGTGGGAGAGGAAGGCGACTAAAAATAGGGTTCGGGCGCACGCTCTCACTGAGCCTGCTGGAGAGCTTTTTGGCCCTTTGGCACCCGAGCCGACAGGAAACGGTACACCGGAGCGCATAGAGGGCTTTCCTCGAATGTCAGAGCTGTTCTCTGGAAAAGACCGGGAATGAAGACTAGCTTCCGCAAACAAGAAGGGCACTTTATGAGCCTGGCGGCTAAGAACGGAAAACCGATTTGCTCATTCGTGTCATCAACATTTTCAAGTAAGGGTCACGTACCCCGCTAAAACGAAGCGAACAAGACTGAAAACAGTGATTTGGGGTGAAGCGACTCTCTGCCAACTATTTCGACCCACTTGGCACGGTCAGCGGTTGAATTAAAGCAGGGCTGGGGATTGTATGCTTGTTCCAAACTCCAAATAAATTCATCACCCCGACTTCCAACATTATTTCTTCATCAAAATGAGATACAGCCCCGCTGTCTTTGGCTGTGATGCGTGTGAGGACGCCGACCCCCAGAGCGACATATCAGTGGCTGTAACGTGTCTCTACGTGATGACTAACAGGATTATGAGTCATAGATGTGGGCCTCTTATAGATCAGGGCAGGACAATGAGTCATGCCCCCCTGATCTGACCCGCTTCTGTGCCAATGCCAGACCTCCATCAGCGGGTGCCGCAATGAGGCGCAGAAAAGACATGCCCCATAAATGCAGCTCCGCAAAAGCTGACAAGAGAGCCTGACACTCCTTGAGGTGCCAAAGACAAACTGCATCGCCCTGATGAGAGTGATGATGTGACGGAATTTTTCACACTCGAGAAGAACACAAGGCCTGGGTGAATTCAATAGCAAATAAACAAACTTCCATCACTTCTGGAGATGACCTGGTATGAAAATTTGCTGCGATACAATAATTGCTGTCATGTTATGATCAGAAACATAATATAAATATATTTATATTTCAAAATATATAAATTTACAAATTAAAGGGAAAAAATAAATAGAAATACATTCATGAAGTAATGTTAAAATATTATTATCCGCTATGATTAGATATAAAATATTAGATTTTATCTATCTATCTATCTATCTATCTATCTATCTATCTATCTATCTATCCTTCTATCTATCTATCTAAAAAAACTAAATATATATTTTACATTTTGAAATGCATATAAACTCTTAAATTAAAGGGGGAAAAGAAATTTTAAAATGTATTTGAATTTTTATGCATTTTAAAACAGCAATTTAACAGATTTAACGTGTAACACATTAATTAATATTTTATTTTTTCTATATATTTCAATATTTATATGCAATAAACAGTATGTTTTGACATTTGTATATTTAATTGAAATTAAAAAAAATTCCCATGAATTCATGAATATACACACACACATAAATATTATTTTTAAATAATTAATTCATTTTAAATGCAAATTTAGGCATCATGACAATGTACACTATGAAAAATGTATATTTATTTCGAGATTTCCAAAAGATTATATTTAACATTTTTATTAAATTATTAGTGTTTTTAAGATTAAATATAAAGTTTACAAAAGTTTACAAATGTAATCGAAAAAAAAAGCTTAATTATTGAATAAAGGTTGATAAATAACTAATATGGTGCAGGTGTGTATCATGCATCCCTAATCATCAATATCTAGTGGTATCATGAGGTCCAATTTATGCTCACTTTGAATTGTGAAGTGCTTAAAGTCTGGTAGTCTTGCAGTGGAGTTGGACACTCAGGTTGCATATGCATCAGAAGTATCATGGAAAACACTAATCTATCAATGTCTGGGCTATCAAACAAGATTAATGAGAGGACATTCGTATAGCATCTCCACTGTTGCTGTTAAAACCCAAGAACCCAAATAACCCACTAAAGGTAGTAACAGATATATATATATAAAAAAAATCAGAACCATCACTGTTTATCTGGCTCACAGGCAAAATGCCTCACCCTTAAACAATAGGCTGTGAGTCACCAAAGCAGCACACTGTTTCATTCAGGATGATACTCAGTGACTAATCTGTTATGTGGAGTGGCATGAAAGCATGACGGGGTTGAGTATAAAGATTGCCATCTTTACATTGAGCAGCAATCTTATCCAATATCAACTTCCTTTGAGCTGCTTTGTAAGATGGGACCTGTGGAGTGAGATAGGGCTATTTATCCTTCTGCCATTTTCAAGAGGATTTGCTTCTAATCAACACGCTCATCTCATCTCCACAATCCTCTTATCAGCACCCAGGACCTCCACACACTAGAGATGGTGCCCATAGATGTGTAGTCTTGAAATAGAAGAGGAGCCAAATAATAAAGCTTAAAAAAAAAAATATCACCACCTGCAGGTATTCTGGGTAATCCATGCATGAACTGTGATAGGAATACAACCAGAGATGACAAAACGGAGAAAACAAAACTAACTTTATGTAAACAGGATCTGAATGTGTGGACTGGTGTGCGCATAAATAAAACTGTATGGGGAAAAGAGTGAGTACTTTTACATAGACATTCAAAGTTTGATTTCAAATTTTATATGTACTAGGTCTGAATGAAATTATGCCATGTAACAGATCTACATAATGCCACTGTAGCTTGGCTTCGTCCAGCATGCATGTTAACCAGACTACAACTGGCCTGAGCATGCAATGAAAAATATTAAATACTAATCCTTCAATGTATATTAGGGTTGTGTGTTACATCTAATGTTGTTACCATGATGTATTTAGTATTTGTGTGAATGACACTGTGCCCCTTCTATGTATTAGTATTTTATTTCACTTGTGTTTTTATGGTGGTAAGTACATCAGTAGGCTGGTATATAATTAAAGTGCCCCTACTATGGATTTTTGAAAATTACCTTTCGTGCAGTGTGTAACACAGCTCTAAGTGAATGAAAACATCCTGCAAAGTGCACCATGTATAAAGGTACTGTCTGTCAAAAGAAAAAGTTGACTGAATCATTCAAACGAGTCATTTTTAAAACAAATCCCAAGCCGTTTCATGTTGACAACAACATGAAAATTTGCATATTGCCCGCCCACTTGTTGGTCTTTTTGGGTTCTCTGAATGAAGATGCAAATTCATTCTTTGCCACTAGGTGCTGCTTTTGGAGCGGTAAAAATAGCAGTTTCCCCGGTAACGCTGTACACAAAGCAGCACTGTTCACAAACACAGCTTTATCAGGCATTACAGGTATGATGAAATGAAAATTATGCCAATCGGACCAATCACCGGCGATTAGCGTCACACAAAGGAGGCGTTTGGAAAAATTTATCATTGAGCGAATCGTTTGGGAGTCGTTGAGCAAATAAGTTAAAAATAAATGCATAGTATGAGACAATGAAAGTGTTTGTTGACCTTGCATGTGTGTCAACCTGTTGTTGGGAACTCCCAAAACCAAAATATGAACCTTTCATAACCCATAATAAGGCCACTTTAACTTTATATATTTTTTTATATTATATATTTATTATATATTTTTTACAGTAAAACTCTGAAACCACAGTTGTAGATTATGCAAAAGCCTGCTGTAGCTCAAAAAATGACCGTGCATGTAAACATACGGACTGTTACAATTACAAATGATTGACCTTTAAAAACATAATAGCTCACCTGCGTGATATGCAACAGAACCTCGACTCCATCCTGGATGCCTGTTCTTTGGGTAATCCTGAAAAAAAGAGAAGAAGAATGAGTAAACATAAGATACATATTCTAACAATTAGACAAGAAAAACAGTCTGGTTTTACAGATACTAATGGAAGTGATGGATTTACTCTAAACCAGTGCTCTGAACCGGTTCAAGGAACGAAAGCGTAAGATCCCTCAGACATATAAACTCCAACTCCTAATTGAATTGCGATTGTTCAGCATCCCAACCGATTTGAATCGTCACATATTTGAATTGATTTTCAACCGGCTCGCGGTTAATCATTACATCCCTAGAGAAAACAGAATAAAATCACTTAAAACACTGACAGATTAACAAAACAAAAGAAAAAAAAATGTGCTGAGTTTCGGTTCATTGTGACGCGATCCAAAGTTCACGGAAAGGAAAACGAGACAGCAGAAAATAGTTTTCTTTATTTTGCAAAAGCTTTACAGTTTTATTTATTTTGTAAATCTTGACAGTTTTGAATGATGTTTTGGTTCTATCTGTGTAACCAACCAGCATTGGTATGACCATATCGCGCCGGCACCTCTCGCACACAGACACAACATATTTTGCGACTTTGCAGACTGTTCATTATCAAAATAAAATAGAGTACAAGAAACAAAAAAGGTGCACTGCTCCGTTGTACAATCAGTTACTTTCAGCATGACCACCGCCTCACTGTGCTGATATAGCCGATGCGAAGGATGATGTCAATGCGAGCCTATTACATAATAAATTATATTTCTGCACCCAGATACGTCGCAGATATGGAAACATTTGGATTCTTAACAATCAAGGTAGGCATCAGTTCCACCTTAAATTAATTTGTTTTTGGATTTACGTTTTTATAGCCTAAACGCATAGCCTTAACTTTAGATGATTTGTTGTGGAGAGAAGGAAACCAATAACTTTGTTTATCATAGATAGCCTATACACTCACACACGCATTTGTGATGCGCGAGTCGTCTCATAACCTGCGGACCCCGCGGGTAAGGTAAAGAAATTGGCACTTTATTTGCGTTTATTTTCATTGGAGGGTAAATTAAAAAAAAATTAAAGTAAATCCAAGTATGTTGCTTGTAGTTTATTTTAGATTTTTTTAATTTTTTTTTTTATATTTTTTTATGTTTTTTTATGTTGTTTGATTTTTTTGGGGTATATTAAATATTTGGAATATATATTTTCATATTTTATTAGGTTCTTTGATAAAGTTACAATATGAAGGTTAAGTAACAAATATTTTGTAAAAGCGGGATCCGCGGGTTGGAAAAAAAATCTGACCCCGCGTCACTACACACACACACACACACACACACACACACACACTGTACTTTATGTGGTTTATTATGTTTGCTTTAGGCTTTTAGCACATTATTTTGAATTGATATTAAATACGACTTGAGATACGCGACGTTTTTTTTCCCCTCTCAAAAGCAATTTTATACAAAGCATTTTTTTTTTAACAATCAAACAAAATAACGTAAAAAATACTTTTAATGTCTTTAAAGCGTTAACAGTTTTTTTTTGGGCCATAATTTGGCCAAAATTTAGAACAGATGATGCTGTATTGGCTGTGACTAATACAGCGGAATTAAGATACAAATTCCGATTCTGCTTTTTTGAGAGAATTTTTAGTTTTTTATTTTGTTATTTTATAAATTTGAAGTTTTAAAGGTGTACTTTTTTATTATGTAATTTTATGGAGGTGTATCTATGTATTTTATTATTATTATTTTTCTTTTAACAATCTCACTCAACACTTTCATATTAATGTGGTGGAGAGACAACTGAGTTCTATAGCCAGAAAACAATTACAGCATCGCAGCTCATTGTTTTAGGTTTAAGTGTTGCTGTCACATAGCTGCAAAGGTTATGTTTTTTCATATACAGACACACCATGCCAGCAGAAACACAGGGAGCGGCCAACATTTAGATAAGATCTGAGAATAAATCTGAGTTAATCGACATGGAAAGATATTTTTGTATTTCTCTGTTGTCATTTGAAGAGACTATAGCCTGTTTACACCAAAATTGTAGCAACAATTCTCTTGAATCCTGTATATGTACTACAAAAATGCATACTTAATGCATTCATTATACACCATTTTTTGGTGTCTTCATACACTATTTTTCTTAAAAAAAATTGTTAACATTAGTAAATGAATTGGGTGTCAAATACATAAATGCTGTAAAATATTATGCTGATTCATGTTTGATAATACATTAATTTTCACGACTCACAATGTATATGTCGAAATTAACATTAATCAAGATATATACATATATATTGAAACAGTAATTTTAAATGCTAGTTCATACCCAGCACATACCCATGAGCCATATTGTAAAGTGTTACAGAAACATTTTGTAATTGAATTTGAAGGAAATTTGCGTACAGTAAGTGTTCATTTTGTAACAAATTATGTTAATTGCTGTTTAAATAAAGATCCCATATACATTACAGTTCAAAAATGTGGGGTCAATAAGATTTTTCAATCGTTTTTTTAAAGAAGAATCTTATGATTACCCAGGCTGAATTTATTTAATAAAAAATGCAGTAAAATCAGCAATATTGTGAAATATTATTATATTTTAAAATAACTGTTTTCCATTTATATTTATATTTATATATATATATTATATATATATTATATATTATATATAATATATATATATATATATATATATATATATATATATATATATATATATATATAAAATAAAATGTAATGTATTTGTGTGATGATTTCAGCATCATTAGACCAGTTTCAGTGTCACATCCTCCTTCAGAAATCATTCTTATTATGCCAATTTGCTGCTCAAGTAGCATTTATTATTATCAGTGTTGAAAACAGATGTGCTGCTTAATATGTTTTTAGAAACTGTGATACTTTTATTCTGTTTTTCTTTTTATTCTTGGATGAATATGATTTATTTGAATTGAAATAATTTGTAACACTAAGTTTTCACTCTCACTTTTGAGCAATTAATCAATTCATCTTTGTGGAAAAATTAATTCATTTCTTTAAATAAAATTCATTTCTTTAAAATAAAAAAGAAAGTCTTAATTAAATTAATAAAAAGAAACTCTTACTGAGCCCAAACTTTTAAACAGTAGTGTTGGTTGACAACTAATTGTAGCCATAAAAGTAAATACCAATTCCTAAAATCATTTCTTTCCAAAGACAACAATAAAATAAATGGAACACAGGTGAACAGAATGCCAGAATTCCATGTGCTGGCATTTTGTAATCTCGTCTAGAGGATTACAAGGGGATCTGTTTTGGTTAAGGCTGACAGAGGGTTGTGTTATGGTTCAAGTCGAGATCTTTTCATCTGTTTATCTAATAAAGAAGAGGATAAAACATAAACCAGGGGACCAAAAAAACCTGTCCTAAAACAGACAGATAATTTAAACGAGTCACAAAGTCCCTTTCTAAGAAAGTAAGATGACTCGTTTAACATCCCTTGGTCCACAGGTGTAGGTGAAGCACGGGACTAGATGATGAAGTTGTGCAACAGAAGGCACAGAGATGATGATGATACCTTAGGCGAATCTGACAAACATGTAGAGACAATGGAGTGGCGTTCTCTGGAACAACACATGACAAAGTAATCTGTTCGCAAACATTACTTAATTTCGAATGAGTTTACATCTGTGCCCTGACACCATGATAAATGATAGCGCATTCCGTGCATTCGTACGATTACATCTGTATTCCATATCATGTACCGCGTATAAACACACAAGCAAACAGACACTTCAGCATGCCACGCAATGCACACAAGCTATCAATCACCCCGCTCGGCCCAGCAACCCACATAACAGTTTTGTTTTGAATTAGTCAAATGAAATTATATACCGCATACTCTTGTTTGAGAAGAGGAGCTGTTCATGCATATAGCGTTTTGGCCCCCTGAGGAGACTGCAAAAGCCATTAGAGAGAAGCATCATGCTTCCAAGAAACACAAACAGTAGCATATGTGTCCATGGCAGAGCGCTATCAGATCCACCCGGGGCTTTTATGTGCGATACTCGAGCTGCCTGCATTTCCACACTGTGGCAAAGACAACAAGTAGCGGAGAGGCTGCCGGTGGAGGCAGATGCACATCTCTACATGACATATAGTGCAGAGATTAGGCCAAGAGGGTACCTGCCCTTAACCACCACAATGCGGGTGCTGGGAATGGCATTTGTGCAAGCTGCTGTCATCATGAAACAATAAACTATGAGCACTTTTAGAAAGCATAAAAGTAAAAGCCTAACCAGGGATAAGAGGTATATACTATCTGCTGCTTTATACTGCTTTTAATTTCACCCCTGACAATATCCAACAGTGTATATGTATATAAATCAAAGGAGAATTCTTGTGGCACGAGATCTCACGAGAATGTGTCTCGCGAGATCTGACTGGTCTCGCGAGAAGGTGACGATATCCTAGTGCAGACCTTTCAGATATATTCGCATTACACTGGCCCTTTCACCAGTGGTATGTAATGTAAGGTATGTAAGATATTATGTTCACATCAGGCAAGTGGGCGCAAGATAAGAGGGTAAATTACGGGGTAGAAGTCTTTATCCAGTCATAAAAACAAAATTCACAGTTTAACGCGGAATGTCACGGAATTTCTCAAATTGTGAATTAACCAAAAGTAGGTCATTCCACTTAAATCAATCCACGATATGGCCTAGTATATGTAAATATAATGCCCCAAAATTCGATTTAAATATGAATCCTGCATGTTCTGCCTGTCTCTGTTAATGAATGGCACAGATGCGCAGTTTACACACACACACATTGAAGCGGGCGTGATGCTCGCGGTGATTTCAGCATCTGCCGTCTCACTAAATGAGGACGTAAACACATGAACAGCATTTCCACTTCATGATCATTTTACCATTTGATTTGAGTAAAACTAGCATCATATCACATACACAGAACTGTAAAGGTATTCACGGCAACCCGTCAAAATAAAAGTCTACTACTATTACTATTACTACTACTAAAATGAAACAAACATTATTTTAAAGGAATAATCACACAACATTTCTTCCCTGTTTTAATTTTAATAGTAAATCCGATTTCTTTGCCAAAAAATAAAGTTTGCTTAATTTTCAATAATTAAACGATAAATGATGAAATTAATGTTTTATGCCTTCATTTGATAACCAGAAAAAATGTAAATACACAACACAGAATTGCTGAGGGAAAAAAAATTCATAAGGCTACTTTAAGAAAAAATAAAATGAATAAATTAAGTTGTTTTATGCATTCAATAGTTAGACATGATAAAACACATAATTTGGTAACAATAAAAATATAAATAATATGGTGAGAAAAAAAAAATTACATAAGGCCCTAAATGTAATTTTTGTTAAACTTTTAATAAATTGATGTGAAAAGGTATATACACTATTAAAAAGGGAAAAATTAAATGGAAAAAAACGTATATTTTTTTATTAAAGTGGAAATCAGATTACTAAATAATAAACTTGACTGACTGCTACTTTAAAGGGATATTATTTGTGTTGTTTATTATTTATTTTTATGTATGCTATATAATTTTGTGCAATTACTTGCCTGTCAGTTGAGTTTGTGGCAAAACCTTTTACAGTGTTTACATGTTGTTTATACCTGCATAAAATTTATTGAAATAGATATTTAATTTCATAAAGTACAATTTGATTTCAAAATGCACCTACATTTTTTTGCAATTTGTGTTTTTCAGTTGAATAAAAGACGATTTTTCCCTGTATATTTCATCATTGACGATTTCTTAAAAAAAAAAAAAAAAAAAAAAAAAAAAAAAAAAAAAAAAGAGTCTAAAAATCTTGTCTCGTCTCGTTCTCGTGAACCCAGTCTCGTGACTCATCTCGTCTCCTGGGATAAGTGTCTCGTCACACCCCTAGTGTTCATCATCAATAATAATAAATATTTAAGCAGCAAATCACTATATTAGAATGATTTCTGAAGGATCATGTGACACTGAAGACTGGAGTAATGATGCTGAAAATTCAGCTTTAATATCACATGAATAAATAACAGCTTAAAATATATCCAAATATTACATTTTCTATTTTAAATTGTAATACAATTTCAAAATATTACTGTTTTTAACATTTTTGATGTTGAAAATGTAGCCTTGGGGGGAATAAGAGACTTTCAAAAACATAAATGATTTAAAACTGTAGTGTATACATAATACATAATATGTATGCATAATGAAATTATTTATTTTTCTTTCAGATTATCTTTTTTAAACATGTTACTATTCATATTTTAATGGTGGATTTCCACAGTTAAGAGTTAAATACAAGGTTAAAACAATAAAATCTACCAATACAAGACATCTGGAAAGCAGCAAAAATATTTTATAAAGGAAAAATCATTCCAAGGCAGTTGTTAATATCTTAAAAGTGGCCAAAGTTGAAGAAACACCCAAAAATACAATGGAGTGCCAGAAGAGGTCAGATGGATTGGTGACAGATGGACTATTGTGTTTCGTGCCGAACACTTCAAAAGTTGATCTGCACTTTGAAATGTGAATGTTTCCAAAATAAATGAGGACACCAGGGTTTTCAGGAACACACACTCCCTCGATTGCTCCATGGGAAGTGCTAGAGAGCTGGTTGAAACCGAAGCCCCATGGAGCCGGATGAGAGCAAAGGAAAGGGTTGGTGCGAGAGGGGAAGGTCAGGAGGTGATATGGGTCCAACCCATTCACGCAGACGTGGCCACTGAGGCTCCGATACGCACCTCCGCCCCTCGTTAGAACCAAGAAAATCTTTGTCTTGCATCCTAGCAACCCAGTGTATATTCCGGATGCATGTGTATGAGCTCGTACGGCCAGCTAAAGTCTCCGTTCACAGGGGGTGAGGGTTCACTGATCGCAGATAAGAACTCGGCTCTTCCTCCCCACATCCGCCATCATACTCAGACTGAAACTGGGACTGGCAGAGAGCAGATTATCTTGCAATTCGGCCCATCTGATGTTCTCACCGCAACTGAGATCCTGCCATTACCTAGGCTGGTTGCCATTCCGCGGATGTTCCTTAAACGGCAGAGGTGATACGCGCACTTGATGTTGTAACAATTAACAACCACATTGTTTGTAAACGTCTCTCCAGACACAGGATGCAGGGAACACGGTACACGTCCAAAGGGAGTAAACAGTAATTAGGCAGCAATGCTTTAACTGATATTTGATACTTAATGAAACGCAGATGCAAAGTTCCAGAAAACGTCAAAATTAGAAAAAACAATAACAAATTGCTCCCCGTTTCTCTGAGCAACCAGCGGCCTCGCACGACTCAACATGACAGGCTTGTTTTCCGTCTGCCGTTCCCAACCTGAGACTAATTACTCTCCACTTTCCTCATGGTCTTGTACAGGATGTCAGGAAGAGAGAAGAACATGGTGGTCACATTCCTGTCCCCACCTTAACTATTCCAGCTACAAATGAAACCAATAAAAACTATTAAAAAAAAAAAAAAAAAAAAAAACAAATTTAATTGAAATAAAGCTAAACTAAAATATAGATATTAGATGAAATACTATAAACCAAAAATTAAAAATGTTGCACTAAAATTACTAAATGGAAATAAACAAACTAAAACTAGAGCTGAAATTTGAATTTATTTATATTAAATATTAACAAAAAAAAAAAAAAAATTAAATTAAATTAAAAAATAAAATAAAGATAAAGATAATATATATATATATATATATATATATATATATATATATATATATATATATATATATAAATAAACTACATATATATCAGGGGTGTTTCCTCCGAGGATGTAAAGGAGGTAGTGTCTCCCCAAAATACTGGATGAGAAAAAAGTTTGTAGTACAAAAAAAAAAAAAAAAAAAACGCCAATAATACAAAATATAACATTAATCAGCTTGGCGAAATTTAAAGTAATTAATCTCTGTGTTTGTGACCAATATACTGAGCTTTGATGACTGATGATCCGAAAAATTCAAAAATAGTTAAAAGTTATCTATTAAAAAGAACAGCTGAACATAGGTTCACAAATAAAATATATTGTTTACACCGTTTCTGCCTTGAATGATTATTTTGGAATAAATGGAAAAGGAAAAAAAAATTAAATGTAGAAAAATCTTCAGTCGAGGGCAGCCCTAGTAAAAATCTAAAAAACAATTGTTTTTATTTTTCCTTTTTTTGATTGTCTAAGTAATAATGAAAGAAAATGAGACTGGGACATGAATTTACATTTTATTCAAAAATAAAAAGAAAGAAAAAATGAGGACTTTGACTTATTTCACAGCACCACTGCACATGTACATATAATGCATTTAAATAACACTAAACTAAAAAAAGTTCACACTGCTCTTTTACATACAACAAAATGCAATGGCAAAAACTACCATAAATAGAAAATACATTAAAAAGTAGTTGAAGGACATTATATTCCAAACTGATTTGAAATGTGAGATTTGAAAGCTATGCCCAAGGCAAGGTTTTTAAGTAAATAATTGGTCTGTTGCTTGTACAATGCTTGTACAAGTGTGAGGTAGGGATGCACCGATATGAAAATTTTGGCCAATATGATAACAGATAATTATTTATATATAAAAGCCGATAACCGATGTGTTGGCTGATAAATCTACATCCAAATTTTTATATAATTTTTTAAAGCCTCATGACAAAAAAAGTTTCACATTAAAAGCCATTAAACACTTCAACATAAACCAAAATTAAAGCAGCTTTACAAATAAATAAAATAATGCAAACAAGTCACTGGACAATAGGGCTGTGTATCACCAGCTTATTGCATTATTGCACAAGTTGGAAGCTCTGTTTCGGGGATTACGTCTCTTTATATCAGGCAACCCCGGTTGTGTTCCTCTGCAGCCAGATTAAACCTTGTTGTAACCTATATATTATGCTCTATTCATTATTTTTTAGAAACCTTGCCCTTTTCAACTCCAGAAGCTCTCTATTAACTCTCTATTAGCTTAACTAAATGCATTCTATATGCGATAAATCAGACCTATATGCATAAACATTATTACAATGTACAATTGCACAAAAGGCTGCAAATGCACAAGCGAACTTAACAGTGCTGGTCATGAAGGTGCAGCTCCGTTGTGAATGCGCTCGTCCCATAACAACGTGCTTAAACACGGGTGCACAAAGATTCCATAACTTCATTTAACAGTTACGTTCTCATTATATTATGACAGACTTGCCCTGCACATATTGCACTTCACTGCATTTTCCTTTTCTATAGTGATTCCAAAAATATTTCAAGCAATTAAAAACCGTCATAACGAACAGTGTGCATCTGAAGTGTCTCTGCAGAAAATAATGCATTATTTATCTGCTTTAATATATTGGCAAAATTTTCTTATCGGTTCGATAACGACAACATTAAAATTAACATTTATCGTCCGATACCGACATGGTCCCCGATATATCGTGCATCCCTAGTTTAAGTTTAAAAAAAAAAAAAAAAAGACTTGTAATATTGCATGAGTCATTTGAACTACTTTTAGAATCTTTTATGATGCATTTTGGAGACTGACAGCCACTGTACACCATTTGACAGAAGAAATGAAGTCATAGGGGATCGTCTTGAAGATGAGTAAATCATGACAGACGCGTGAACTGTTTGTTTGAGGTGATTTGCTCAAACCGCTGTTCTATTTGCATTCTGCACCTCAGGGCATTTTATAATGTCAGACTCTTAACGGTTATGAGGACACAGTGTTGTGAAGCCACATTTGCGATCTTGGTGTATAACCAGAGCTTACTGTACACTTCTCTTGTTGTTCATTCCTTGACCAAAAAAACCACTGGGAATTTTTGATCAAAAGACTACACTTTTGCCAAATATCATATATTAGACTACATATATATATATTATAATATATATAATATATATATATATAAAAAAAAATGGCATTTGCAAAGCATTTAACCTCCATAGTGTGACAATGTGGTCCTTTTTATCCATATGTGCATGCACTTCCCTACATTCACTGATTTAGCAGATGCTTTTAAACCAAGTAGCAACAAAACAGCAAATGACTTACTCTTCTTGCCAGGCCCAGGGCGATGTAGCACTTCTCTCCAGGATCCACAATCTCCACTTCAAAGTAGTGACTTCGTGTTGTGAGGGGCTGCCGGGCCTGAGCCAGACCAACGTCCATTATGCTCTTCCCTTTCCCGACATATTCCAGAAGCTACGGCAGAAAATATTATAAACTTACTTTAGATACATTATAGAGCATTATGCATCATTATACATGTTTTAATATTGTGTTTTTAACTGTTTGCTCAGGTCGAAGGAAACAGGATCTTGTCAGGTGGATCATTTGGTCAGTTTAAGGTTAACTTGGCATAAACCAGATGTATCTATAAAAATAGTCAGCCTGGCTGTGAGAAGGTTTGGGAAATTGGATACGTTGCACTGCAAACATACCTGGCTAAGCCTCAGTTTTTCAAGGAAAGGAAGATCTTGATTTATGCCAAGCCATCTTTAAACTGGTTTCAGGTTTTGTGTTCAGACACTACTGCTGAGATTTTGTTCTTACAAAAACGCATCGATTCACTACAGGAGGCCTTTGTTCACCCCCCGGAGCCCTGTGAGACACTTTTTTTTTTTATGGAAGGGCGCTTTTTATTTCACATCTTTTGGACTGAAGCAATGCAACACCCGCTGACTGCAACAATAGAGCTTGATAGATCAAAGACGATTTTTAAATATAACTCTGACTGGAATTGTCTGAAAGAAGAAAGTCATAAACACCTAGGATGCCTCGGGGTCAGTAAAACGCAGCCTAATTTTCATTTTTGGGCGAACTAACCCTTTAAGTCTTACAGACCCTACTCTTTTGAACAGCAGTGTGTACATATAAAGAAAAAATTCAGTGCTTAAGGCACTTAGAGAAGAATATTTAGAAGAATAATCTACATGAAAAGAGATCAAGTTTGGGCAAACCCAAGCACACAGAAGTGATGACACATCTTCAGATTGATATTTTCCATCAGGTGTGTTAGCAAAGATGTAATAAGAATATTAGCGAAGACAAAAAAGGTTGACCTGTTTTCAATAAGTTAATGGGATAATGAGGGTGGGGCATGGGCTTTCAACTACAGACATGTGAGTGGTATCGACAGCCCCACCTAGCCTTACAAATGAAAAGAAAAAATTACCAATGGAACAATTTTGACATGGCATAAGGTCAAATGTTTCATTCAACAGTGTTGCAAAAAATGGCATTCATGCAAGTGTGAGCCATCTCCCAAGGACCGTCTCGACCTAGAACATACACTCAAACATTCAACTCATAGGCCAAGTCAAAACACTTTAGATTAAAACTTGAAATCTGCCCACCTAAATGACATTTTTACTCATCCTGTGTCTGTTCAAGTGAACCAAGGTCAAAAATGTAACCTAATTGACTGCCTTGTATGTAATTTTGAACTCTCAGTTTAAAGACCAAAACTGAATTGCATATTTGGTTATCATATGCATATTTGAAAAGCATTTTAACACCTCGGATCCCAACCTAGACTGCATTTTTTGGCATGTGTCAATGGTCAAAAAGGACAAAACTTCTGTACTTCAACTGAGAACCTAGTGCCTTACAGCATTTCTGGGTATCATAAGCACTTTCAAATGTTCGTTTTAAACTTTAACTTCAGATTAAAATATTTTTGGCCTTCATATGACCTTTGAATTATCAAAAAAGACCTTCAAGTTAAAATGTAGTAAGCTGCCTACCCAGACAACACTTTTGGGCATCACATGAAATAGCCTTTCTCTCACGTTCTGTTTCTGGCCCAGCACAGCTTCTAAACTCACAACACAGCATGGTGATTACTTTCAGATTTCAACTGGTTGTCATTAATTACTTAGAAATTTCCGTTTGCAACGTCAGAATCAGCACTTTATTGGGGCAGTGGAAAGACTTCGCCAATGCCATCTACAACAACCTTTGGTATCCTTGTTTACGCCGCTAGACAACTGCGGGTCAGACGGAGACTCTGACAGGGGGCCTCGTACAACCACATGCTGGTAACGACCAGACATTTTGAAAAACACGAAAACATGCGTGCAAAAGTCAAACGGAGCCTTTAAACGGCCTGTCAGTTGTCCAAGAATATCCCCCACTGACATCAAAACCACTGATCAACTACAGAAAATAAGATGCAAAATCCTGCAAATAATCAGCCGCTGCTTTGATCAAAGCAAACTTGATCAATCCAACTAAACTGATTGGTGTTCAATATGGAAGAATGCATGTTTCTGGAACGGAAGGCATTCTCTTCTCATCTCCTGAGGCTCACTGGTGGATGCACCCACCGAGGAACTGATATCCATTTGTTGGAATTAAACGCAGGTTGCTTTTTATAGACGTAAAAGTGTTTTTTTTCCTGCCTCCACCCGACTCTTCTTTTCACATCAGCCTCTTCAAGTTTTCGTGCCAGGACAGTTGCCTGCTCATTTGAGGATGGAGGCAAAATTGCACCTAGTCACACCTTCCTGCCTCCTTGATGCTGAGTAATGGGGAGGTTGTCTACCTTTATACCACTCCTAACAGCTCTCAACAGCTCCCAGCATGCTCGGATGACAGTGCTGACAGACAGTCACCATCCCCAGACCTACGTGGGGGCGGCAGCTTGTTTTGTTGACCCGCTGCCCCGGCAACAGGTGCAACATTGCGAGCGAGTCCCACAACTTCCTGTCACAGTGCGGAGAATGTGGAAAAGGCGGAGGACACAAAGAGGGAGACGCCCACAAGTGGAGCTGCTGAGATGTCTGTCTCACTCGTCTTCAGTCTTTAAAAGCGGGTCTATGTTTTGACAGCCTCAGACGAAATCTCTGAAGATGATGTTGTTATAAGTTGTCTGTCGGCTAGCGGTTACTCGAAGTCTGTCTAAATGCAATTTATCCTTAATTCACCTTGTTCTTTAGAGTGTTAAGTATTTGGCATTCAGCTGCTCATTTAATTGACAAAATATATTAAAAGCCTCAACATGCAGACTCTGTTTTGTGAAGTGCTAGGAATTCCTGTCACTGTCCAAGATGGTCCTAAATAAAAAACAAAATGATTTCAAATGATCTATGATAGAAAAGTACTTCTGTATGTTTACATCATGGTATCCCAGTACAATTTCTAAATGTTTTTAGACAAGATGTGGCAGGAATATCCCCATCAAATAATTAGTTTTTACGAACAATAATTTTCTAGTTCTTTGCACTATAACAACACGTTGTAATGGTGCGATCATTGCTTTTAAATTTTTTAGGTGTTCAGAAGAGGAGAAATTTTTTTGTAATTATTCAGGGATTCATTGCGATCAGAAATTTCGTTTCCACAGATTTCCTCATGAAGATTTCCACATGAAGATTTTGCAATGGGTTCAACTTTGTTGATCATTGACCAACAGAGAACAGCTTGGTTTGAAAGTGACTTCTATGTGCTTCATACATTGCTACACTATTGACAATGGATCTTTTTGCTTACAAAATTTTGTTGAAGGAGCCAAAACTAAATAAAGCTATTAAAAACTAGTCTTCGGCAACACTGCAAAATTTCACTGAACACATCAGCACATAATTGCCTCCACCGAAGCACTACTTTCTACTTTTAGATTATCACTTCCATGACCTGCTCACTGGTGCCCAGTAGGAGAAGTAATAAAAATGGTGCGGAAGAGTCACTTTTCCTGCACACAAAAAGGTCCTGCTTGAGGTCATTCACATAAGACATGTTCATTCATCTCTGTGCCTTGTTTTTAATTTAAAAGTAGTTCTGCACATCAAGTCCACTCTGTTTTTAATTGTTTTTCTGCGAAATGCACATTTGACGGACGTCTTTGACCGTTATGGCGTGCCTCGCTTACACGTTTTTAAGACACTGAGACAAGTTAAAAAGATTAAGATAATTGTGCTGCTCCTGGCTGTGGAAACCGGCATGACTTTCCGAAGGAGCCCAGCATTAGGAAAAAGAAGCTTAAATGGATACCCAAAAAATGAACATTTCGTCATCGTTTACTCATGTGGAAGGGCCTCCAAACCTGTGACACTTACTTTCTTCTGTGGAACACAAAAGAACATAGTTTGAAAAATGTAATCAAGTAATTTTTTGCCCCTACAAGGAAAGTAAATAGAATGCAATGTTGTTTGAACTCAAACATTCTTCAAAATATATTTTTTTCCCCTCACATATGAACGATAGCCATACAGGTTTGGAACGGCATGAGGGTGAGCAAATAATGACAGAATTTGGTTAAACTATCACCTTTATTTATTTAACCTATTAGATTATTTAACAAAACGCCTGACTACATTAATGTGGGACTATAAATTAGCTTGACATTGCATCTTAGATTATTTGTGAATCAGTTAAATACAGTGTAGGTATTGCCAAGAAGCTGTTAATCAAAGATGGAGCAGTTAAAAACTATAACTATACCCCGCAGCCAAGCCATAAGTAATGAAATGTATCTGTTGATGGCTATTTAATATTTACGACTTAGGGTGCGGTATAACCTACCTGGGCTGGATCGAACAGCTGGATACAGATTTATAAAACCCTTCAAGGTTATTCTGGATTATTTTCTCCGTTGTCAGCGTTTATACTGATTTCCTATGCTAAGATATTAGCCAATCATAACAGTGGGTGTTTGAGAAGCTACATCTCTAATTCGATGTAGATCGAGAGAGAGTGAAACATGAATAACAAAATTACAATTTTCAATGCAAAAAACAACATTACTACTATGTTAAACTAAAAAAAAAAAATGATTTAACATAAGCAATATTTTTACAGCATGTATTAATGTATTAAAGGGATAGTTTACCAAAAATGAATATTCTGCCATTAATTACTTACCCTCATGTCATTCCAAACCTGTAAAACCTTCGTTCATCTTCGGAACACAAAGTTATTTTTGAAGAAATCCGAGAGCTTTCTGACCCTCCCATAGACAGCAATGGAACTACCACGGCCCAGGCCCAGAAAGGTAGTAAGGACATTATTAAAATAGCCCATGTGACATCAGTGGTTCAACCTTAAATTTTATGAAGCTTCGAGAATACTTTTTGTGGGCAAAGAAAATAAAAATAATGACTTTATGCAACAATTTATTTTCTGTCATGTCAGACTTCGATGTCGCGATTAGGAAATTTAACTGACGATTAATTGTCTAAAAATAGTCACTGTTATTGCAATTAACTGTCTGTTTAAGGGCTTTTGCAATTATGACAATTATGCCAATTACAACGAATAATTGTCTGTTTTTTATGGCTTTAATTATATAATTGTGATTAATTTAATAGTTCAGTAAATAATTATGATGAAGTTATCTTTTAGTCTTTTTTGAGTTATTATTTTGCAGTGTAAGATTACATAGAGTATTTCAAATTCTAAGAATGGCCAATACCGATCCAACACCAGCGCTATTCTTTTTCTACACTACTACAGAATATCAATACTGTGTTTGTTGAACTAATGGTCACTCTTTTTTTAAACCCCTTGTTAAATATAATCAACTAAATACTCACTTCCTCATTACAGAGAAAAACTACATTTGAATAAAAATATATAAGCTATGAAATTAAACTAGTTTACTGTATAATTTAGCAGCAAAAACAATATCTTGAAAAAAAAATCTTTGGTGCACATTATACAATTAAAACATGTTTATTCTGTTTACTATTTGTATTACAAAATACATTAATGAAAATAGGATATAAATCATGAGAAAAATAAAAACTTCTAATAATCTTTCTGTGTGTATGTATTTTTTAATGTGAATTATTTAAAAAAGATCAGATTAAAAGTTTTATGCACATCCAGGGTGCAGAATGATGTGCTTGAAGCAACACAAAAGAAATGAGAGAGCAATGAACTCTAGCAAGATGTCATTTTATGCGAATCCCCAGACCTTTATCTACACATCAAGTATTTTAATGGAAATATATCATCTTGTCATGAACATGACGTGCTGTTTGAATGCTGAGTGGAGAATAACTGACAGCTGCAGCAGAAGGAAGATCAATTTCTGTAAACTTAAATTTAACAATGTAAATATAATTCTGTCCCTCACATTAAGTCATAGAATGGCTTCAGATGATATTGGCTATATAGTGCAAGAAAATCTAACTGGTGCTCTTGTGTTTCTTTTGGTGTATGACTCCCCCTTTTTGCCGTATAAAAAGCACAATAATCGTTGTTTCAGACAACCGCGGTTAGATCAAATAATCACGATTACACGGTTATTTAATTATCGCGACAGGTCTATTCATGACAGTCATGGTATGCGTCGTGCTACTCTTGTGAATGGCAGTGGAGACTGACGTAAAAGATAAGAATTGTTGAGTAAAATTATTTTTGTTTTCTTTGTACACAAAATATATTCTTGTAGCTTCATAAAATGAACAGCGTTTCCAATACATTGATTTATTTGTGGTTGCCCGCCACAATATTAAAACTGACCGTCACAAATAGATTTTCCAAAAGACTTCGTTGAATAAACATGAGCACTGCACGTTTCAAAATCGAAACCCAGTGCTTTTATATCACTGTATTTGTGAAGGAAACCTTTGGATCTTCTCTTCTTTAGAAAATTTTGGATGTCATTTTCATTTGCAGTTAGTTCTGTTGCTGTCTATGCAGGGACAGAAAGCTCACAGATTTCATCAAAAAAAATCTTAATTTGTGTTCTGAAGATGAACAAAGTCTTACGGGTTTGGAACAACATGAGGGTGAGTAATTAATGACAGAATTTTCATTTTTGGGTGAACTATTCATTTCATTAACATGAGCAAAATATTTTCAACCCATGTATTAATGTATTAACTATGAATGTCAACGAATGAGTTGTAAAACAATATAAAGAGTCCATGACATTCTTTTTCTTATCAAAACAAAGTGATATACAAATATCTAATGATAATTTTTCTATGAAGTGTGATAGAGTTGTGTCACTCTAGTGTAGGTCTCTGGCTTATAATCAAAACCGAAGACTATGTATTTCTACAAAATAAAACTACTAGTGTTTAGCTGGAAAAGAAAGCTCAATGGTGGCCTGATCTGTGGAGTCTTTCACCACCTTTCAATAGATTCAACTATCACTACCAGTTATTGCTGTAGGAATGACATTGCCCAATTAAATCACCCACTCCTGCCAAAGGACTGCTGGAACTGATGCTGTCGGACATAGCGTGATAAAAGACATTTGCATATTTAGAGGGCTCTGCAAAAAAGCAGCTGTCATGTCGAAGAACATCAACCACAAATTTTTTTCGGTTTCCTTTTGATTAGTTCATGATGAAATGACCGAGGAGCTAAAAATAATCCGCCACATACTTGACCTTTCTATCAATACCCAAAAACAATGGCTCACTGAAGAAAAAAATTAAAAAATGCAAAAAATTCTCCAGGGCATGTTATTCACTGTTAACCAGATGGTGAGAAACATTCCGACAAACACTACCACCCCCCTAAAACTAAACAGGGGTCATTGAGGTTAAAAATAATTTCTTTCAGTTGAGTTGGTAACACTTTTTATTAGTTAACATGCTTCAACTAATTTTATCAATATTAACAAGGGGACCTTGTTGTAAAGTAAACCAAAGTGTTTTTTTTTTTTTTTAAATTGTGAACATTCGTAATCACAAATATTTCTTTTCCTGAAAATCTGCTGCAATGAAAATCAAACAACTCTGTTCCTGACAGGGTCGGGAATTTGTTTTTGCAACTTTTATGTGATTTCACAACAGAATGGAGCTGAGAACTTTTGGCTAACCTGAGGTTAAATGCCTTGCTTAAAAAAACTGTGATAATGGATCTCTTGGGAATCAAACCAGCAGGCCTCCGGTTACTAGCCCCAAATGCTAAACGTTCCTGAAGCTGGTTACAAGACCATAATTGCCAAAAACAGCAAGCTAACAGCTTAACTTCTACCAGCTATGCTTAAAGAACAACCTGAACCAATCAAGGGTCTCTAAAGAGACTTAGTTTGAACTTTAAGCTAACAAAGTTCATAGAGGTGACACATGCATTACCAAGTCAGTTCACTCCATTTTGGTAACTCCTCCAAGCAGCCTTTTTCTAAGTTGACATACAGCTCTTACCTACTCTAAAATCTCCCAAATATTTATGCTTCAATAACATAAAATCAAGTGAGCAATAAAGTGGTACAATAAATTGTGCTTCTATGGTTCAAATCTGATGCTATAGTGAGCGTCAGGCCTTCTCCTTTTTGCCCTACATGTTATATGACTGCCATGTCTAAATTTTATCAAAAAGGACGCAAATGCAAAGGAAGTTACAAGTTAAAGCAGGTTAACAGCCTCTCCCTGCCACAGATAAGTCATAATTTCCTTTTTCTCACACTCTCAAGTTCCCTTCGAGGGGTGAAGCGATGTTCCACAGCCCTCACACACACCGAGTTTCAAATGAAACCGTTCTGTTGTGGGAAACAGATGAACTCAGGCTAACCAAAAAGTCCAGTGATATGGACACTAAAGGTTCATCAGATGAACTAGTGCTCTAAACCAAATGGAAATACAGAAAATCATCCAACTGCGCTGTAGGGATGTTACACAAAAAAGAAAAGAAGAGCAGAGCAGGAACAGATGTCCCTGTTCGCTTATTCAAGATGAAACTATGAAGACCGTCTGACAGTGGTTAGTGTTACAGTAATACAGTTAAACAGGCAATAATGATAATGAATAACAAATTCCCGTCCAGGCTTAATTGTAAGTGTGCGGCTCTAAAAGCCTAACCAGAATTAACCAGTCTAAAGTCACATCTACAGTGCCAGAAGGCTTGAGGACTGTCATTCGTTTTCTTGTGTACAACATTAAGACTAAATCATTTCTCTGACTGGGATGGGGGAATGTACAGTAATAGGCTGAACCCTTTGAGTCACCCCGTCAGTTTCAGACACTCAGCACCATTGCCAGGCCTGACGAAACCACAAACACTCTGAGCTGAAGAGTTTAAAAAAAACCTGTTTCTTCACAGACAATGGGCCAAAGAGTCTAGGACCATAAATCTTCACTCTAAAGCCAGCATTCTCAGACGTTATCACTCCCAACCAGCTCATAAGCGTGCATGTGAGTCAGGGTGAGTGCATGCATGAGTATGAAGCAGTATGTAAGGCTGTGGAAGTGAGTATGTGCATGCCAGCGTTGGTGTGGATGTGTGCGAGCGGTAGTCCAGGTTGCTGTCTGGCGGCCGCAGAGCAGTAGGGAGATTAGTCGGTGGGCAGAGGCTCTGCTGTAGTAACAGCTAAACTGATCTCTGCCGTGCGTTCGCATAGAACCGCACGTACACAGCGAAGCCAGCCAAATGCCTTCTCATAACACAAACACACACACACAAAGACAGGGGTGACCTATGTGTGACAATTCATTGCTCAATTTTGCTCAGGCTGTAGATATTGGCAACATATATCAGGGTTAGCCTAAAGATTTATGGATCTGAGTAAACCATGCTAATCCACCATTATCCATATCATTTGATTGCAATTTTCTCTGGCTGATGTTGTGACTGCACATAAGTGATTTTATTTTCATGCATTAATTATAACCAGAAATGGCGGCAGACATCGTACTGTTTAAAGTCACCAGATCCAGTAAGACTAATGCTAAATTTAAAACAGAATTTCCAGAATAACCCAGAAAGACCACTTAAATGAGATGGGAATGGGCTAATTAGTGGCTTTACAATGGGCTAACTGGAAAGAGAAGTAAGGAGTCAGCAAATCTTCAGTTTCCCAGAGTTCATCTGTGTAAGGGATCTTCCAACGAAAGTAATAATCTCATCTGGACAGGAGTGATCTACATGATAGCCCGGGTTATACAAAGAAAGAAAAAAAAAAAGATTTTTTTTTTTTTTTATATGTAGATTCTGTCTGCTACTTCAATTTATAATCAAATTCAGGTACTGAATAGACGTGCCAGTATTCAGTAATGTGATAAATGTGATCATTAATCCCATTACTTAATGCATTTTAAGAATATTAAGTCACAATGCAAAACACTGCTGTGTCAAAGACACATGTGCCCTCC
Organism: Cyprinus carpio; assembly: GCF_018340385.1. Taxonomy (NCBI): domain Eukaryota; kingdom Metazoa; phylum Chordata; class Actinopteri; order Cypriniformes; family Cyprinidae; genus Cyprinus; species Cyprinus carpio. Next base: position 24,481,952 of record NC_056619.1, on the reverse strand, counting down.
ATAGGTGGAGATCCTGGGGGGGTTGGGGGGACAGGACCCCCCCCCCATCTGAGGGTTGTCCCCCCCATAAAAATATGATTAAAAACCACACTGTGTATTGTAAATAACAATGTTTTATACTTTAAATAATTGTGTAAGTAGTAAAACAACACAAACGGTGCAAAAATGCGTTTTAAGTTTAGAAACATTTTGAATCTCCCCCTCCCTTGCCTCACATTGCTTTGGTCCAAATGACTGCTTTCCTCTTTAATCACCTACACAAGTCCAGTAAGAGAGAACAAAGTCCATAGTTGTGGAACGCCAAGGCTGTCAAGGCTATTTTATTCACTTAAACATCATATGAAGTGATTCTTTTCTCTTTAATACAGATTATGCCAATGTATTTTTCGATGAGTCCACTATGTTAGCAATAATAACATTACTTGCTTGACGGACAGGGTTGCCAGGTATTCACAACAAAACCTGCCCAACTGCATACTCAAAACTAGCCCAAACTAATCGCGTTTTGAGGGGTCCCCTGGTAAAAATAAAATAGACATTATTGGGGTGGCTTCAACCCACAGACATGAAAAACAACCCACGGCAACAGTGATAAAGTAGCCCAATTCCACGGCAAAACCGCGGACTTGGCAACACTGTGACGGATAGTAATGTCTACAACAGACACGAGCGCTGTCGCGGCAAGACCACAACAGCTTGAAGTTGTGCTGCACTAATAGAAGTAAGGCTTTCCTCCGTGTATACATATCCTTACAAGTACAATTTGAGCTGTATTATTCGTCTCACCTACAAAAATTGCTTTTGAGAAATTTTATGTTTATTGTCCTCCCAACTGTTAAGACGAGAAACGCTCTGGATGAAAGCGCACGTTTACTCTTTGACAGCAGATGGCGCTAAACAGCAGGAATGCAGCCGTTACCCTGGAAACAAAACAGCTGTGTTACTTTCTGTTTCTGAAAAGTGTTTAAATGATTTAAACCGCATTCAGATTTGTGTATTCGCTATGGTGTTCATCACAGCGCCAAATACGTAAATATTTAGACTTCATAGGCTATTTATTTTCAAACTTTTATCCATTTTAATCTGGACTACAACATGTCCTAGATATTGTTTGAAAGTGTTTTGATTCTTTATTGTTCGGTCACACTTTACATTAGGGCTTCATTAGTTGTCATAAGTAAATTCATTAGTTAACAAACTGCTGATGAAAAAATCTTCTAAATATTCATTAATCTTAGGTAATTCCAATATTTAATAATACGTTGTTAAAATCAAAAGTTGCAACTGTGTTATTTAATGAGCTAACAAAAACTAAGAGTTGTAATTTTTTTAACAAAAGATGAATAACTATTGCTCATTGTGAATGTTAACGCATTGTCTAAGGTTAACTAATGAGATCTTAATGTAAAGTGGTACCTATTGGTCTTTAGAATTCATTTGTACTTTAATCGGTTTAATTTCAATGTTCAGTTATTTTTGTTACAAGAAAAAAGTTATTAAACCTGTTATACTGTATTATAACAAACCTTTTTTCAACTAAATTTCAATATCGTGATAATACTGTATACTGTATTATTTTGTGTGGAGTAACAGAATATGTTGACATGCTTTAACGTTCAAAACACATTATTTTTCAAATACTGTACATTACTGTAGGTCCTCTATGCCCCGTCTCTCTCAAACGCGTACAAAGTCCCTCCTTCTGAAAAGCACAGTCAGCTCTGATTTGCCAAATGACCCAGTGCATTGTGATTTGCAGAATACCGCAAGCACTCATTGGAAATGTAACGGCCCTTTTCATAATCGCGAGCTTCATTTTTCAAAATAAATGTAAAGACAGTTAATAATGTCCATAGTTTTACCATCAGTTCAAACCCGAAAAGAGATAAGAGTCGTGCGACAGACACAGTGATGAAGCTTGTATGTGTCAAACCTCTACAGATGATTCAGAATGCAGCGGCACAACTGGTCTTCAATAAGCCCAAAAGAGCCCATGTTACACCTCTCTTTATCTCCTTGCACTGGCCACCGGTTGCAGCTCACATCAAGTTCAAGACATTGATGCTTGCATATAGAACAGCCACAGGCTCAGCACCCAACCTACTTCCACTCACTACTACGAATCTACATCCCCTTCAGAAGTCTGAGATCCGCAAGTTAGCAATGCCTCATGGTACCATCACAGAGAGGCTCAAAATCACTTTCCAGAACATTCTCGTTCACCATTCCTGGCTGGTGGAATGATCCTCCCACCCCTATCCAGAATGCTGAATCCCTGACAATTTTTAGACGACAGCTGAAAACTCATCTCTTCCGAAGCTACTTGATTTCATCATCATAAAAAAAAAATTATAATTGTCTTTCTCTTTATTTATTCCTTCTCTTTCTAGCTTGTACTTATATGAGCAATGTCTAAAACTTGGTATTACAAGCACTTCCTGTGTCTGTTTGCCTCTTTAAGAAGAATTGCTTTATGTATACCCCAATTGTAAGTCGCGTTGGATAAAAGCGTCTGCAAAATGACTAAATGTAAATGTAAATGTAATGTTTGCAGTATACAAGCCATGGACGGTTAAGACAGCTGACTCTGTGGTGACCCTCTCTCTCTCTTGTAATGTTTGCAGTATACAAGCCATGGACGGTTAAGACAGCTGACTCTGTGGTGACCCTCTCTCTCTCTCACCAAAGTATTATGTGTGTGTTTTACAAGGTTCACGAAATGTTAGTCCATAAAATGCGTTGCTGTTCTGTTGTAATCATAAAGATTCCTAAATGCATCTACTTTCGGAAAGCCAAATAAAGTGCTTTTGTGTTCCCCTAGATACACACAGCATCTCGCTGACGGCTGCTTTAAAACTAACTGCGGTTACTGAAACCACACCTTCTTGCTTTGCGTTAACATTTGGCCGGCATTAAGCAAATATTTCCACATAGTGACGTAGAGATGTGGGGGCGTGTTTGAATGAGCTGTTTTAGGGGGGCGTGGCAGAGTCTTTACTTTGATAAAGAATAACTCTTTGGATTTAAGACTTTAGTCTTTGCAACTTTACAGATCTTCTTTATGCACCAAGAGCTTGTAACACTCCAAAGAGAAAGGAAAACTTGAAATCGCATCATATGACCCCTTTAAGAACATTCTTGTATTAATTCCACTTTTATAAAACAACAATCTGCTAAATTAATATTTTAGAATTCTGAAACCAATTAAATTTTTTTCCATTTATGATTTCCAAATGGAACTACCCAAGCATCAACATAGACACATACATGATGGACAGGGAAAGGCCATGGTGAGCTGTTGTAAGTTTAGCATAAAAACCATCCATCTCACGCTATCTATTACAACAGCGAACTGCACTATTAAGCACATCAAAATATTTCCCTGTTATCACACGCATGAACACGGATGACAAAGCATGTGGACAATAAGAAAATAAATAAAACCAAGGAGTGTTTGCGATTTCTATGATGACAGCAGTGTGCCAGAATGTGATACTCTCTTATCTAAACAGGAGTGGCTCTCTGCTCATGAAGAATGTAAACCTGAACAGAAGTAGAATTAGCCTTACAGGGCAAATTAGTGCTATCGTAATCGGATCTGCCAGCACTTCTTCAAGAGCAAGGCACTTAAAGGGATGCTTCACCCATAAATGAAAACACAGTCATCATTTACTCACCCTTGTGCTATTCCAAACCTGTATGAACATTTTTTTCTTCAGGAGATGTTTCCAGTTTTGCATGTTAAATCTTTCCATGGCACAATTAATTACAAGACACACAAGGACCAATAGGGTTTGGTGTCATTGACGTCAATCCCACAATGACACGCAAGGACATTGGACTTTGTCGTCACATGCAAGGGGTCATATGAAAAAAAACCCATTATTTTGTGTGTTTGGTGTAACGCAATGTGTTTCCACATACCGTACATTATTTTTGCTCCTCTCTGCCCTGCCTTTCTGAAACATGGCGTTTTTTTTTATTTTTATAAAGCTCATCGTTCTGAAAAGTGCAGTGTGTTCTGATTGGCCAGCTATCCAGTGTGTTGTGATTCGCCGAATACCTCAAACATGTGATGGAAATATTATGCCCCTTACCATATATGGAAACACACAGCGTCTCCACAACATGGCAGCATCAAAAGCACAACAACGAGAATAAAAGTTACGCCTTCTTTCTTTGCCTATACATTTGGGCGACATTATGCAAATCTTCCAACACAGTGACTTTGTTGGGACATGTTTGAATGAGGCGCTTTAGGAAGGCATGGATGAGTCTTAACTTTTAGAAAGATTATCTCTTTTGGTTTGAAACCAAAATCTTTTTGACTTTACGGATCTTATATATGCATGAACAGCTTGTAACACTCCAAAAACAAAAGAAAACATGAAATCGCTTCATATGACCCCTTTAAATAAGTAAATGTGCTAATGTCTCCTTTTGAATTCTACCTTCTCGGTTTCTCCCACGGGACTGGCATCCTGTGGTAACTAGGAATTACACAAGCTTCAATCTGGATCCAGCCCTTACTGAGATGACCGAACACCTGAGAAGAGATGATGCCATCCCTTCAGAAGACCTCAGATGATGCCAACCCTCAGACAACATACAAAACTACTAAATTTTGCTATAATGGACATCAACTTGAGATAGTCACCATTGATAAGCTATTACTAAATATAATGTATAATCTTTCATTTTTTGTAAAGCTGCTTTGCAGCGATTTGCATTGTGAAAAGCGCTATACAAATAAACTTGAATTTAATTGAACTGTATTCCAAAGTGATTAAATGATGACAGAATGCTTGAGGTTCACCCCTATTAAATTAATTGTGCTGTTTTATGGTTACATCACGTAAAAGTTGCGGAAAACCCCTGTGGTTTGATAAACAAAGATTATTTAAGACACTGATGTTGATATCTGTACTAATACTGTAATACACTTGTTTTTCCAATGTCTTACTGAAAGACAGACATTTCTAAATCTTTTTACCACAAAACGGAAATGTGTTCCTAGCAACTATCACTGAAAGACAAGAGCTACTCCATAAATGGAGGGAATGACTGGTGGTGTTCTGAAAGCCACAGACGGTATGTTGGATCTGTCAGAGACAGGCCCCAAAATGGACAGAGTGCGAAAGAAGTCTTGGTTTACATTAGATTGTGCCTGAAGAGTAGGAGATAAGCATCTTCAAAGCTGCCTGATGAACCTCAGCGATTAAACATATAAAAAGAATCATTTTATTATTGGCATGCCGCCAACGGCATGTGCTTTGCACAAAATCCATCTTGTAGCGAGATTGCTAATTCCGAAAGAAACAAACTCAGTGGAAACTAAACCACGGGGCATTCACAATTGGTTCCATCTACCAAAGTTTTTGGGTTCTTGTTATAACATGCCCTTATCAGCAGAGTCTTCAAGTCTTGGGACACTCTCTCGCCAAGCCAACAGGACTCACAGAGAAGGCACACAACTGAGAAAACCACATTTTAGAAAGGCAAAAAGATTCCTTGGCACCTCGTAAGTCCTCCTATTGAGTTTTTACAAGATGGTCTGGTGTAATTTCTGGCCTGTGCTGCCCAGTTCGTGCCATCAGCCCAGTGAAGCATAACAACTGTGCGGCACTTTATGCTGAATGCTTTCATGACCTCAGTACAGCATTAATAGGCCAAAGAAGGTCCAGGGCATCGGATGGGAAGGTGAGCATGATGGGTGGACATTCTTTTCCCAGAAGAACATCTGCGCATATTACACCGAGTCTCACTTTATTGGGAGGTCTCTGCTCCATAACCAATCCAAACACACGACTGCTTGTTCCTTTCAACTTTATCTAAACACTACTCTGAGAAATTATGGGTGAAAAAACGTTGCCTCCAGCGAGCGATTCCCTCCACTCAGTCACAACCCCACATGCATTGGGTTCGGCAGACTCCTCTATCACCACGTTCCTCCAGGTGTTGTTTTTTTTTTCTAGGAATGATGATAATTTCAACTTGGTAAATGGCTGACAGGAAGTAAAGTAATGTGTGGTTTTTGGATTTACATCATTCCTGTCACAATTTATTGGGGAAAACCTGTGAGATATGACGGTTCAAAATATTTTAAGCAGGGATTACATCAAAGTAGCACTAAAAGGCTTGGATGTTGGGAACAAAGACCTTATTTATTGCAATAATGTTAGAACTTCACTACCTTTCAAAGGTTTGGGGTCAGCAAGATTTTCTTTTTAAAAGAAATTAACACTTTTATTCAACAAAGATGCATTACACTGATCAAAAGTAACAGTAAAGACAATCAGAATGTTTCAAAAAGCTTCCATTTTGAATAACTGCTGTTCTTTTGATCTTTATATTCAAAGAATCCTTAAAAATGTATGATGGTTTCCAAAAAAAAAAAAAAAAAAAAAAAGTATTAAGGCCCGATATACTTCAAACGAAATTGAAGAACGAACTGATATGATGTCATTTCGAACAAAATCAGGCTAAAACAGTTCGGCAGTTCGAAACAGCTGACCAAAGCAACCTTCTGGGGGAGTTCGTTTCGGCTCCTAAACACCTTTGAGTTTTTATTGGTCCGTGGCAATTACGCAATCGGTGGTTGTGTTCTGAAACTCCACCTTCTTTGACACGCAATTTTTTTTCCCCAGTTCGCTTCTCATTCAACGGAGGTCAGGCAAGAAAGAACAATATCTCCGGCCTATAGGGTCCTATGAAATCCGTTTTATTTTTTCCTAAATTCCGATTTATTTTTAATAGTTTTTATTATTATTATTAAAGTAGCCTTTTTTTTCCCCCTCAGAAATTCTTTGTTGTGTATTTAAATTTTTCTGGTTATCAAATGAAGGCATAAAACATTACTTTCATTTATCTTTTAATTACGGAAAATTAAGCAAACTTAATTTTTTGGCAAATAAAGGGGATTTAATATTAAAATTAAAACATGGAAGAAATGTTGTGTGATTATTCCTTAAAAAATGTTTGTTTCATAGCCTATTTTAGTAGTAGTTGATTCTTAGATGTACATTCTACTGAAAAATAGACTTCAAATCAAGCCAGACTTTTATTTTGACGGGTTGCCGTGAATACCTTTACAGTTCGGTGTATGTGATATGATGCTAGTTTTACTCAAATCAAAGGGTCAAATGCACATGAAGTGACTCTCAGAGCAGTTCTGGAGATGTTGTTCATGTATCTACTTCCTCATTTAGTGAGACAGCAGACGCTGAAATCACCGCAAGCTTCAGTATATGTGTAGTATATGGAACCGCGCGTCTGCGCCATTCATTGACAGAGATGCACAGAACATGCAGGATTCATATTTAAATAGACTTTGCAGCTTAATAGTTACAGATATTAGTCCATATCGCGATTTGATTTAAGTGTAATGACCTACTTTTGATGAATTCATAAAAATTTTTTACAAATTCTGTGACATTCCGCGTTAAACTGTGAATCCCGTTTTTATGACTGGATTCCGCGATTCCGTCCGCGTTTTCCGCATCACGGAAATCACAGGGCCCTACACCTAGATTGCCTGCACTTCATCATTTCATCGTTGCTGTGTTTAGGGGATACACGCGAGAGTCGCAACTCATGTTTATATTAATCTACACCCCGCTTCCAGCAGCGCGGGGGTGTCAGAATGTTTGAAAACAGTATACCGTCGCTCAGCCTTTTCGAACTTCTTTTTGCCCCCAAACGAAAAACGAAAACGAACTTCGTTTGAAGTATTCCGGGGCCTTTAAGCAGAACTGTTTTCAGTGTATTTGTATGATTTTTGAAAGACCATGTGACACTAAAAACTGGAGTAATGATGCTGTTAAATTGTAATAATATATCACTTTTTTACTATTTTTACTCTACTGATCAAATACAACCTTGGTGAACACAAGAGCCTTCTTTCCAAATTATTAAAAATCTTACTGACCCCATACTTTTGAATGGTTTGAATAAAAATAGCAGGATTTGATTTTACAAGTAAAAACAAATGTGGGTGGCAATCAGAATTCTACAGCTATGAAAAACAGCTATGATCCTCTCTTACCAGGAAAACATGGTCATGACGCTCTGGTTGACGGCATAGCCATGTAAATATGTGGTTGAGTACAATGCCATGTAACTGGCGCCAAGAAATTCTGAGACATTCTATTAGGAATCGTGAATACTGTGCAATACCATGGTACTTCCCTGTGCAAAACTGACCACAAAGTGTCTAGATATAGCTCATGTTCCTCTTTTAGTGCAAACCTCTGAGCCAGTTTTCTCATCCACCGGACAAAAATTGTGCATTCAACTGCTCAGAAATGAGCCGCGAAACGTCATCATTCATGTCCGCCAAGGTTCAGGGTTCGTTACAATCCTTAAGCCTAAATATGGCAACTGGAATATTGATTCTTGCCTTAGCAAGCACCACTAATTCCTAACAATATATGACTTCCAATTAACCCAGTGTAAAATATGGTTTACTTTACAGTCTTTCACCATGCCGGCACTCAACTCATCACATTTTCCACAGACCTGCAAAGGCAAAAATGATTATGAAACTCATTGGTTTCACATTTGGTTTGGTTTTCGATGGCCATCCCCCACTCACTGTGCCGCTGACTCTGACATCATACAGGCGTGCCCATTCATCCTCATGGCTGTCTACCATCATGACGCTGTCCTCCTCCTCCGAACCCCATTCCGCCTGCAGGTCCAACCGTACCTCCTCGCCGAGGGAGTGCATGCCAATGGCAGGGAAAAGCCCATCTGGAGCCACCGGCACCACCACTGACCCCACCTTCCATTCACACACACACATAAAGAGAGCTCTGTTAAAGCATTCCATAAAGTTAACCACTATTTTACAGCACATTATAACTGAGAATAAAGACTGCTCTTTGAAATGATGTCTGTATCACTCCTGACCCTACTATCTGGCCTGCAGGAAAAGCAGTCATCAGAAAACAACCCTCAATTTGAAGACTAGACTATTGTGTGTTCAAAGACTTTATCTCTACAGATTCTTGTAACCACTGTAATGGAGTAATAAACAAAACCATTACACACAATAGAACTCATAGTTTGATGCAGATGTTACGTGATTAGCTAAAGAATGCTTAAATCTATAGCGTCTAATTATTTTTACACAGGGTTGGCAAAGTTAACACTTGCAATTAATTAAATGTGTTTAACACTGTCTTACTTTGAAATTTGGCTGTTTTCTTATTTATGTAAATACAGAATTAAAGGGATGTTTAGAAGCTTTAAACTTAGATAAGTCTTCAATTTATTTTTACCCAAATCATCTATAAATGTCAGTTCATTGATATATTTTATACAGTCAACATTCAAAAGTTCGGGGTCAGTAAGATTTTTTTAAAGTTTTGAAAAGAAGTATCTTTTGCTCACCATGGCTGCATTTATTTGGGCAGTAAAAACATGCTGTGAAATATTATTACAATTTTAAATAACTTTTCTATTTGAATACATCTAAAAATGCAATTTTATTCATGCGATGCAAAGCTGAATTTTCAGCATCATTGCTCCTGTTGGTGCACAAGCAACATTTCTTCTTATTATTGTGATATTGGAAACTGTGATACTTTTTTTCAAGATTCTTTGATGAATAGCATTTATAAGCATTCTTTTAAAGATTTTTATGACAATCTAAGAGTCTTACTGATTCCATACTTTTCAACAGCAGTGTTCATCAACAATACACTAAGAATTTGCATTAGTAAATTGGTGACATGTGCTGTGACTTTGGTGCCAAGGCATGGAGACTCACTTCCTTGCCATTCTTTGTAAAAAACACAGTGACGAGTCCGGCATCTGAAGTGTCTGCATAGATACCGCAACCGATTCGGTCACCCCGGTTACATTTAGGACCAAACTGCTGACCGACGGGGTTGCCGTTGTACAGCCTGTGAACAGGAGAGATAGAGTCATCAATGACTTGGAACTGGAAAGGTTCATGGAAAGAAGCAGTGATCCTGAATCAAAAACATTTCACCAGGCAACCAACAAAACAAAGTTGACAAAAAACACATTTTGTTTAAAAAAGAAAAAAAAAAGAATCAATTATCTATTAAAATACCTTAAATATTTAAACACAAGAAAAAGAAAAGACAAAAAAAATTCTCAAAGCGAACTTACTTTCCATCATCGGCATGGTAAGCTATTGAATGTGGAAGCCAGCCAGGCTGATGGTCAAGTTTGTAATGCTGGGGAACCAGCCCGACAGCAATTGTCCCTCTCACTCCAGTATCCATAATGGTCACCTTGAAGAAGCATAAAAAACATTAAAAACACATGAGCATCAGTATACGTGCGGCACAGCTAAACAGTTCTGCCTTTTTTTTATGACAGTTTTTTGTGTTTTGAAATGACTAAAGGGCAAAAGATTTCTTTCAGGGACTTCTAAGCAAATGCCACCGGTAATGTGCGTCACGAGCGGCACTGATTCCAAAATAACAGACGGTGTTGGAATCAACAGTTAACAAGAAGCATTAGGCTGAGTCACAGGATGGAAATGTCAGGTAACCTGCTATTAAGAATTTTAACGTCTCGGCTACTACTTATCTCTCCCTTTGTATGCAAAGCATCTCGGGAACAACTTCCACACCCTCTTCACGTCAACCTCCTCAGAGCTAGTAAATTTCCAACATACTGCTAAGAAATTTGGAACGGACTGCCAAAGTTAAATTTTCTCATGCTCATAAATCAAGTACTCAGACAGACAGAGCGATTAGTTTCATTGAAAATCCAACATGGAATAGGATTTATTGATCTTGAGGGACTATCATGCAAAAATGACGGATTAATCCGGCTGCATGTGACTCAACAATTGCAGCCGTACCCTCGGAGGGGGGCAAGCATAAACAAATTTACCCAGTTATTGCTCCACAAACTAAACTTAACTCAGCGCCCTCAGCCAAAACCACACACGGGTGTAGAAAAGGGACCCCGATGATTCCCACACGTTTAAGTCCAAGTCTTCCTTGTCATCTCTTTCGAGGATTTGCTTTCCAAGCTTTGAGAAGTGACTGTAAATTCTGATAACCTACATACGAAAGCTTGCTGCCGGTTTTAAAGCCGTTCCTGCTGCGAATACAGTGCACAATGATTAATTTAAGGGCACTCAATTATTTTACCACAGCTTCGACAAAGAACCGTGCCATGAACCTTGTGGCTACAAAATTCCACGCCGGAGCTCCAGGGAAAATAATCAATTACACTAATAGAGATATTTCCACTTGACTAAGGACAAAATTGATTTGCAAATGCACACGTGAGCACCCTGAGAAAACAGAGCAGAGGTTAATCACTGTATGGCACTTCAATGTTGAAACAGGCGGTGAAGGTGCGGCAACACGGTCCAATTTTGATGGAGCGTTGACTTCTCTGACCACAGGGGCTGAAATGAAACCCCTGTGAAAACGTAATGAGGAAACATGAGGACGACGCTGACGCATATCCCGACTGGCAGATGACCTTTATGGAGGAGAAGGAAAAAAAATTTCCCAGACTTTGCCAATCTGAAGGATTCTGCGTCACCATCAGGTGATGTAGAGTGTATAAGGCAAGAGCTAGTTCTTTATCGATTACTCATAGCTCACTGCTGAAGATGTCACATTCATTCCCACTGGCTGCAGATATTCCCAGGGTGCACAATCACGCACTGAGTGACGCTATTGGTCAACAAGATTGCGATACAGTCCAGTCTGAGACATTTGCTTTGAGAAACTTTTACAAGCCACAGATGATTATTAAATTAGAATAAATGTTACCGTCTGAGTAATTCCTTAAATGGGCAGAACCAAAACACAGACTTAGATTGTACAGAACACTCCTCGTTTTAAGAGACAACCAGGAAAATAGTTTTCTTCAAAATCAGCTAGATGTGGATTGCCTATAATTACTGAAAAAAAACGAGGTTTAGATCTAAAAAATTCTATCATAACAGAATGAATTTAACAAAAACTACTGTTCAAAGGTGGAATCGATAAGATAAAAAAAAACAATTAACACTTTTAATACGTATGCACTAATTTGAACAAAAGTGACAGTAATGACATATAATGTTACAAAAGACTTCCATTTAAATAAATGCTGTTCTTTTGAAATTTATATTCATCGTAAGGATCCTGATAAAATGTTTCACATTTTCCACTAAATATTAAGCAGGAAAGCCATTTAACATTAACATTAATAATCACCAAATCAGTATATTAGAATGGTTTCTGAAGGATCATGTGACACTGAAGACTGGAGTAATGGCTGCTGAAAATCGTTCTTTGCCATCACAGGAATAAATTACATTTTCAAATAGACTTAAATAGAAAACAGTTACTTTCAACTGTAATAATTTCACAATATTAATGTTTGGCCAGCATTTTTTATCAAATAAATGCAGACTTTGTGAGCATAAAGAGACTTCTTTTAAAAACAAATAAAAAAAAAATCTTACCAACCTCCAACTTTTCAACAGTATGTAACCATTTATGAAAATTTGACAAATATATATAGCAAAACATTAATATTAAAGATGCATGTATATAAGGATGCACCGAAATGAAAATTCTTGGCTGAAGCTGAAACAAAATGAAACACTGGGCCAAAGGCCGAATACTGAACATGGTTTTTCACGTTTTCCCCCCATGCATTTTCCCATTTTTCACCATTGCATAATTTAAAAAGCAAAAATGTGCTTTTTACTCTTTTGTCTTGCTTTTCAAACAAATCAATTACAAAACAATTAAAAAATATTTACTTAACACTGAACATTTTTAACATTCTAGCAGACATTATACAAAGTACAATTTAACTTAAAATTAATAAGTTAGTAAAATATTTTTTTTGGCCATTTTTGAGACCCGCTTCCTGAATCAGGCATGTATTTTTTTTACTGTACAAATAAATGCAGCCTTGCTGAGCAGAAGAAACTTCTTTTAAAACATTAGAAAATATTACAAACCCCAGTTTGAACACTATGTGTGAATGTTATAATAAATGTATTAATAGAGCTGTTGTACATATTATTATTGATTTGCTTTTTTATTTTATTTTACAGAACAACAGTAAAATTGCAATACTAACATCTATGAATGTAGACTGAGTTGTAGAAATTCCTTTGTTAAAATTGATAAAAATGTTACTGAGCAACTGACGAGTAACACTGTTTCAGCGCAGATTTCCTCATGCTTTGAACCCTGGCTAACAAGCAGATAGCACCACTATGAGTTTGTGTGTGTATTTGAAAACATAATGTTCTACAGTTTATTAGTTTAAGGCCATTTCACGATTTCAATCATCATATAGTAACCAGCAACAACCATCCTTTCCTTTTTTATTGAAGACGAGATGCAGTGCTAAACAGTCTCTCGCTGCCTGTGTCTTTCTCAGACAGTTTTAAATGCTTCCATACTGCCAACATGTTTGCTGCATTAGTGCACGCCTCTATTTGATCGGGTCACGCTATCGTTCGGTACAATTTATTTGGTCTTTTCACTAATTCAACCAAAAGAGAGTTTTTGGCTATTTTCGGACAAATAAATTCGGCTGCCAAACATTCAGTGCATCACTATAGGTATTATCAATAGGGCTGCCCCCTAAAAGTCGACTAACCGTTAGTCTACCAGAAGAGGCTTGGTCGACCAAAAAATAATAATTATCCACAGGAGAAGTCAAGCAGACTGTGACGGACAGATCATTAATGGCTGATCTATGTGGTAGGCTAGTACATCGGGCAGGACACCCAAATGTTCGCCAATCATTCATCGACCTCAAATATGGCTTATCATCTGAAATATGTAAGTATTAGCAGATTTACATGGCTGCTCAATCTAATGTTAGGCTAACCTAGAAAAATGTGCACTATTGAAGTGTCTGTGTGGAGTGTAGAAGCACGCTCACTGCAGGACAGATGGAGGCGCTGGTGTGCTCACATGCTCTTAAAATACTTATTTTTGGTCATACAGATAGGAGTAATACATCTTTCGAATCTGTAAACACGTTTATTTATGTGCACTCACAATAATCATTAGCTTCTGCCGGTGGCGATGTGATTTAAATTGTTTAAATGTGCGATTAGTCGACTAATGTTTCAAGTGAACGACTATTAGTCGACCAGAAAAATCCTTAGTCGAGGGCAGCCCTAATTATCACAACCTACATCTGCACAAACAATATGTAAAATATGCAGCTCTCGTTATGAATGAGTCACTAACAAAACACTGCATGCTAAATATGTCTCCTAAATGGTCTCAAAAACACAGAAATGTTATAATCATCTCTGTGGAAGAATACATAAGACAGTAACTTCTAAAAAGTAGCTAATACTTTGTTGATTAAAGTATATTGGGTAGAAGTTTCAATTAATAAATTATTAAATTAGTTTTTATCATTTAGAATTATATGCATTTAAAAAAAATTGACGAAATATTGATTAAATTTAAAGGCTTTTTCATCAAAGTACAAAGACGACAAAACCTAAGTTTGAAATAAAAACAAAAACAAACACTGGCTGTCCGTAGGACTCATTCGAGTAACATACAGGGTGTTACTTTCCAGCTCCAATCCCCCAGAGAGGAAGTTCATCACACTAGCTCAATCTGCCAGCAGCAGAAAACCCATCAGAGCTGTCTCCTGCCTCAGATACACATCCCGGCAGCGTCTGCTGTGCTCCATAAATTAAATCACGCTTGCCCTCTCCCAAAGACTAATTTATAGCCCAATCCCTGCGAGTTTTCCGGTACTAAATCACCTGGGAGCTTCTTTTCCGAACTGCATTTTATGGCAAAGTTGCTAGAGAGGTAACGGTGCTATCTGAGCATATCAACTCAAAGGGCCATGTCTATTGTGATGTGCACGGACACAGGAAGCATTACACATTTTAAAAACAGATTACTAGCAGCTCTTGGAAGTGGTTGCTGACAGCCATAAATTTGCTAGTGATTTTAGCGCAGAAAGATTTCTTGACCTGATTTGGACAGAATCAGTCGTTAATAATGATCAAAAGTGTCATAAAATATCTTGAATTACTACGTTTTTTCAAACAGCATTCACTTCTGAAAGTTCATTTTCTTTCCAAAAAAATGACATGGTATGCTGATTAGTTCAAACTGCTGTGAAATGAATAATAGTCAAAGGCAAGATGAAAGTCAAACATTTGGAAAATTAAAAACATTAAAAAAAAGGTGTGACTGAGGCATACAATATAGGAAATCCACAAAATCACATTAGGTTAAAATAGTTGAAATCACTTGACTTGATATCTGTGTGCATACAGTTACAAGTTATTAGTATTCAGGTGACTGGATTTCCTAATAAAAGGTAATAGAAAGGGTGTTGAAATGATTCTGATGTTTTTAGCAACCTGACAACATAGGTGTGCTGCTTACCTCGAAGTAACAGTTTCCCTTTGATAAGGGGCGTGGAGCCACGTAGCAGCCAACTTCATCAGAGTTCCCTTGGTAACTACAGCAGGGAAGTAATAAAAAGCTTAATCTCTAATAACCAGAGCACTGTTGCTATAGGTACATTATTAAAATGTCCAGTGATGTGTGGACTAGCTGTTGAAATCCCGTTCAGCTGTGTTTCTACATGTTTCACAATGATACGGGTGAGAGCTACTTTTGGAGCCCGAACAGCAGTTTATTTTCTAAGGATTCAAGCCAGAAGTAATTCAGAAAGATCAAGTTGTCACAGAGCTGTCAATGCTACTGATCTTCAATAATACTACTTGAACTAAAGACATCATAAAATGTAGAGCAAAATGCTATGTTAAGGAACATCTCAGCCAAAAATATTGTTCCAAAATGAATTAAATAATAAAAATATCTACACACACACATATATACAAACACACACATATATATATATATATAGATATGTTAAGGAACATCTCAGCATATATATATATATATATATATATATATATATAGAATATATATATATACACACACATACATATATATACATATATACATATATATGACATGTATATACACATAAATCATGTGACACTAAAGACTGGAGTAATGATGCTGAAAATTTAGCTTTGCATCACAGAAATAAATTACAGCTTGAAATATATTCAAACAAAAACATTTCTTTGAAACTGCAATAATATTTCACAATATTGTTTTACTGTATTTATGATTACATTAATGCAGCCTTGGTGAGTAAGAATCTTCCAAAGAATTTAAAAAAAAATCTCAATATACATATTTACAGTATTTTTGAGTGAACTATTCCTTTGAAGTCAGTCAACAATTTATTTATTTATTTATTTATTTTTTACACTCTTTGAATTCTCAAACTGGACAAACAACCCGATACAAATTAATTCTGAAAATGCTGGAGACTTCGCATTTAAAAAAAAGATGAATTACAACATCACATGTGCAAGGCCTGTTTATTTTTCCAGTGGATGGAGTTTGCTTTTCATCCTTATTCTGATCAAATAAAAACAAGTAGCCACTGATGTTCTCTGAAATTATAATTGTTTCAATCAGTGAGGTCAAGTGAGTCAAGGCTGATTACGTCTTTAGTGGCTCAAATACACGCACACATAATGCTTTACGCTCACAAGCCCCGCTCACTGATATCGATGGGGGTGGATGGTTGTGCAATTCAAAATATACAAATAAATAAGGATAAATGAAAAGCAGTGCAGAAATTTTCCATAAAAACTAGGGGGGTTAACACAGGCCAGGAGCTGATTTCCAAACACACTGGAAAAAGAACAGAGCGAGGGTCACTCGCTGGGCAAACCTACATACCTTAGCGTGTCTCCATTCTTCAACATTCGTTTGTATCGCTCTTGATAACGAACAGCACGGACTTCCCTGATTTCTCTGATCCTGCGCCGCCAGTTCAGGAATCTGTAGTGTAAATTGATATCATCCATCTCATAGGTCTGTGAAAACAGATGCACAATTAATTGAAATGAAACTGAAATTGCAGCATAAATATCTTGACAATTTGCGTTATCAAAATCGGTTCATATTCAATTCTGATTCTTACAAATCTCTGTATATGCCGTGAGCTTAACATGCATTTTGTAATACAACGTGTGCTAGATTCAATTTATTCACATATTGCAGCATTTTTGTAGATAGAAGTTTAAAACCGTTCACCAGTATTTTTCCAAAATAAAAGCTTGAGGATCTGAAATGTTACAAGCTTAATGTTCTGAATGCTTGAAAAGCAAGACATAAATATTAGTATTGTAACTTTTAGTGTAAAACAAGATCACATTATAATTATTAATGTACCTGTAAATTAAAGTTTCACTTTACAGAATAATTGTAATATATTTCAGCCTTTATTTGTTACAGTTACAGTTAAAAGTAATAATAATAGTACTTATTAAAACACCAGTGTGAATGTATTGAACATAGGGCTGCGAAACGATTAATCGTGATTAATCGATTCAAAATAAAAGTTTGTTTCCATACTATATGTGTATATTTACTATGTATACATAAATACACACACATATGTATATATTTTTAAAACAAATTATGTATTTGTATGTAAACACTTATAAAACAAATATATTTACATACATTATATTATATATACTTATTTTTTTCCTTAATATATACATGTATGTGTGTGTTTATATATATATATATATAATTAATATACACAGTACACATATAGTATGTGAACATAATCTTTTATTTTGAATCGATTAATCGTTTTGCAGCCCTAATTGAACACAAGAGGTTTGAGTTTATTTAAAGTCCAGCTTACTCTGTTAAACTTTATCACTTGAAATCATCACAATATATGACAAACATTATTACAATATAATTTCTGTCCAAGTCGTGCAGCCCCATACATTATAAAAAAATTAAATATTAAGTTTACTGGCAAATCATCTGTCATAAAAGAAACCATGTACATGTGAATGTGTCGTTCAATTATAGAAATATTAATTAAAATCTCAGTGGATACTAAGCAAATATTTAACATCTTGGGTTCTCGGCTGACATAATAAAAAAAGTTTTGAGATCCCCTGGTTGGTTCAGATATGGGATGCATATTCGTCTCCCCACCTACACCTAAGATTAACATCGCTCAGCACTAAATACCTCATTATCTCGAGTCAACTGTATAGAATTCTCCAGTATCAGTCGTTTGCAAAACATTTTACTTTATCACAGGGGCTTACTGGCATATTTGGGATATACACACGCAATAAATAACTCTAATACAAGGAGTAATCTTAAGAATCTAAAAGGCCTCAACAGATGTAAGTGTCAGCTGTAATACATACACCCAGGATATGACAGAGAATAATTCTAGATTGTCATAATTATCATATCAATCACATGGTGGCACCTACAACAGCATTTAGCAACAGATACAGATATTATTTGTTTCTCATAAAAAATAACTGGACAGACAGAAGTCCAGACAAAAACATCTGGCTAAGTAAATACTGACTACATCAATGCTATACAGTATATAGTGTCAACAATAAACTATTAACTAACTTCTGTTATAACAGCGTATCGTTACTATTTAAATAATGATGGTATGTTTAAAGAAAAGCTTGTATCACATTTGACAGAAGGTAATTAATTATTAAGTAACAGATGCAATAGCTCGTACTGGCAGGTTAGTTTCAATCACTGCTATACACCTTGCATGGCTAGCAAATTATTAGCAATGAGGCCTACTCGAAATAAACACAAAAACTACAAAACCGCTAAATGTCTACAAACATTACAATGTAACGTATCTATATATTATGTCGTTCCGTACGTACCTTATGTACATCAGCGGGTAAGACGTTATAAGTTTCTAAGGCCACTTATGTTTACTTCTAGCTATCGACTCCATTGGCTAAGCTACCTGACAAACTTCGCAGAAGTGAGAGCGGCTCTTCCTGGATGGCGTCAGTCGAGGAATGAATGCAGCGCGCCATTGAAAGGCGTCTCAGAGTTGATTGACAGGCGTTTGACCAATGAGAAACTTCGCAGCGAGCCGAAGGGGTTGTTAAGTTGGGCTTCAGGAGAATATGCTTTTGACCAATTTTACATACTACATATAATTTTATAAGCATAAAGTATGTACATATTTTGTTCAGTACGTTATGTGTGTGTGGGCCCTATTTTACAGATAAAAATTATAATATGTTATTATCGTATAATCATGCGTTTTTTATTTAAAACACTATTGTGGCTATATTTAAGTGACAATATGCAGTCTTCTGGTCATCATTGCAAAAATAAACCTTAAGGGTAAATATTTCGCAATAAAGCTGACTGCATATTATCGCTTGAATACTGCCACAATCACATTTGTTAAAGTAAAAACACACTGTACATGATCTCACAGCTAATTAATAAAATAATTAGAATCAAGTACTCCATTTAATGAAGTGACACAAACACTTACATTATTAACACAAGCGTTGACACAACTATTTTAATTTTTCATTCACTGTGAGGATGTATTTTCAGTCTATTAAAATTGTCTGGCACTCTATTACCTCACACAGCTGAAAAGTGGGTTAGAGAACATTTGGCACAATCCAAAGGCCCCTTATAATGGTGACTCATAACAACTGCAGGAGTTAAATGTACTGTAAGTGTATGGGCTGTAACATCTAAAAAACAGGATGATGCATGCATCTTATTTTTGTTGCATGTTACACTGTGAAACTGCTGATAAATGGAAGCAGAAAAGTTCAAAAAGAAACATAAGAGCCATCGAACTCTGACTTGTAGACAGAGATGAGGAGGAAAACCGTGTAATCTGGTGAATCTGGAAACAGAGAGACCCCATCAGTTTGGCATGCTTCTTGGAACATTCTCCAGCCAGAACATGTGGAAACAGAGAACGGGGTCGTGCTGTGGCACGGATGGGAATGTCAGACGGCAGGTGATTTTTGCGTTCTTTGCCAAGACTAATCAACTCTAATAAGAAAACCTCAGCCAGCCGAGTTTTCCCCAAACAAGGAACACTCCAACATTTTGTGGTTTCCAGAAGTTAAATAACTATAGTAGGCCTGGCCTATCAAATTGGGATTGTTCAATGGTATTCGTAACCGATAAACAGATCTATTCTGCGGCACAAACCGAGACTCAGAAGGCAAACATGTTTGTGTGAAAGAGAACTATGACCACACATGTCAATATCATAAGATAATCATCTAAATCCTGTTTGCCTTCTGCACTCATACCAGCCCATCTTTGACATCTTAACTTTCATCCCGCTTCACGACAACAACAAATAAACACCACTCTGTCCTTATGGGACCCCTTCAGCCGGGTGTGACCTGAAAGCAGGCTTTTGCATGTAAGAGACCCCATCTGCTTGGTGCATCCTGATGGTAAAAATAGTTGGTATAAACCCCTTGGCCACTGCATGGAATTTTCATCGTCTTCAACAAAAGCACTCCGAGACTTCTCGGCATTAAAAGACGACTCATAAACTCTCGATTAATGGTATCTGGGCCAAAGGACAACTCTGAACTTTATGAAGTCCTCCAAAGAGATCAGATTTATCTGGATGACTAGGCTGATGGATTGCATTATTAGCTGCTGGCATATATCATCTTGTGTACATTCCAGCGAAAACACTGCCCCAATTATCCAAACGGTCCCTTCTCCAAAATAATCTATTAACTGGCAGAATCACCCTTGGTTGAATCACTCAATCATAAAGCAGCGTTCTCAGTTCAGGTGCTTGTTCAGTCCGCTTTTTAAGTCTGACGTCACGTGTCAACGGGTCCAAACATTATCAGATCCCAAAAGCAAGCAACATCCTACTGAAAAAATCATGATCCTAACCTTTATTTCCATACAGAAATGTCGGATGGTTAGACAGCGACTCCTCTTTTATGAATAGTTGAAATATTGATGTCCAGGACACTGTGAGCCCAGAGACTGTAATTTATACCTTCAGTTTTTAAAAGCTTTGTTTAAATGTGTGAAGAAATATAGTGTTGAGATCCAGTGTTCTCAATTGAAAAAGTAGGGGCTTCAGAAATGTCTTGCATCATAACTTAACCTGTTGTTGATATTATCTTGAATGATTGGTCCATGTATGTGTCATTTTTTTAAAAACTTTTTGGCTTGGCAATGCCAACCCCAAGCTCAGGTTCGTCTACATCCATTATTTTTAAGTGCAATGCCCACATCTCAACATCCAAGCAACTGAACCTCAAACCAAATCTCTGCTCCACATTTTGTCTTTTTCGATGTTTGGAAGTATGTCACAATACGGAAGAAAAGAGCTGTCACCACTTCAGTTTCATCGCAACTTTAATAAGTAGTTTTTCTGCATCTGAAAGATAATGAAAAGGTTCAAAAAGTTACTAATACTACAATGCTACATAAAAAGCTTGACTTCTATGAAGTGGCTGATCTTTTTAGCATTCTTAGAAGCAACAGGGTTAATGGTGTGACTCTCCCACAAGCAAATTACCGTAGTCGGCAGAGAAATGGAATCCCTTGCCTTCATTGTTACCATGGCAAAGATTACTAGAAACATTTTCACAGATGATGCAGAAAAAGTAGCCATCATAGCCAGAGTAAGTATCCTGGGCAAAGGAATGTTTCCAGATACAATAATGGGTGAGGGAAAGCTGGAGCAGTGCTTGATGATTTCTAAAAGGAAAAATAATCTCTCTCTCTCTCTCCTTCTCTCTCTCTCTCTCTTTCTTTCCACCCCCCCTTACACATTCTCTCTCCCTTTCTCTCTCTCTCTCTCTCTCTCTCTCTCTCTGTCTGTCTGTCTCTCAGTCCCAGCCCCTGAAGGTGTCATAACTGTGCTCTCTCCCTCTCGCTCTCTATCACCGCCTTTCAGATCTTTAAAAGCCGCTGCTTGCCGTTTCTCACTCGTTCTCGGTTTGTA
The DNA here is from genome assembly GCF_018340385.1 of Cyprinus carpio. NCBI lineage: Eukaryota > Metazoa > Chordata > Actinopteri > Cypriniformes > Cyprinidae > Cyprinus > Cyprinus carpio. Next base: position 24,460,088 of record NC_056619.1, on the reverse strand, counting down.
TCCTCTGGCACTGCAGGGGACTCCCAGCTCGCAGCCTCACCAAGCTGAAAAGCGAGCAAAGAAACAGAGAGGGGAAAGAGAAACAGACTTCCAGAAATAGCATCAGCCACGTACGACAGAACCGAGCATGGAGAACCTGAGACCCGGACGCAAGATGTCTTTCCTTTCCAACTTGATGCCAGTTGTCCTGTTGCTGATCATCTACAGTGGATCCTGGTCTTTGGCGGGTCGCTTGGGCCCCCACAAAAACTGCATGACCTGCAAAGACGGGAACCCGTCGGGCACGGGCCGGGCCTCCAGGGACCCGGCCGGGGCACCCAGCACCACCGTGTTGGCGTCAGGGGAGCCCTGTGGGGTTTACACCCTGAGTTGCGCCAAGGGGCTTCGCTGCGTACCCCCTCCACGTGAACACAGCCCCCTTCAGGCTCTGCTGCAGGGCAGAGGCTCCTGCACCAAACAAAGCAGAACCAGTCCCACCGAGAGGCCCCGCCCCACAGGTAAGAGTTGCAGCCAGCAGATGCCTTTGCGGTCCCTTCCTCCATGCTGTAGCTTCGCCGGCGTCTCACCGTGCCGCATGCGGTGAGAAAATGCGATGGCTTATCTGCTTTAAGTACCACAGCGAAATAGCTCGAGGATGCATTTCAGGTTCCATGGATGTGCTGGCAAGCCGCTGCGCTGCAGTGTCCATATCACAGGCTTGGTAGGATGACAAAACTGTAACTGAACCAAGGACATGTGCATAAAGTGCCGGGAATAACTGCTGGTTTGCATGTGATGGCTGTAAATTCCTGCAGGGTGTAAAGGCATTTCTGTGATTTGAGGCTTTCGCACCTCGTAAATATGCATAATGAAGATCACTTGTAATAATGGCCATTTGGATGAATGTGCAAGGGTTGTATATGAGTATAGATGTGTTTGTGTGTGTGTGTGTGTGTGTGTGTGTGCATGTGTAGTTGTGTGACTATAAGCATCTGTGCCATGCATATGGACATCAGAACTATTCAGAGCAGAATAAAGAGGAGACACAGAGGAGATAAAGAGCAAGAATAATGTATGTGTGTGTGTGTATGTGTTCTTGAGTGTATACCAGTGTCACCCACATTCCTACAGTGTCATTTCATGTAGCAGGTCAAATGTAGTCATGTAGTCTCCATCTACTGTTTACTTTCAGTCATTACAACTTAAGAGATGTAGCCTATATTGTCAATTTATAAGAATGATTTCAGGAACTATTCCTTAAAAATGTGGGTTTGTCTGGATCAAACAAGCCAAATCACACAACATATACTCTTAAATCCCAGCCAAACATATTCATTTAGTTGAATCACAGGCTTCAATGTCGTTTTCTCAAAAATGCAGAGTCATAATTCAGTACTAATGTACTAATGTTTTCACAGGGCCAAATCCTTCAAATAGTGGTGAAATAGACAAGGTGAGTCTATCTTTGGTTTTCGGATTATATAATTAATGCTTACATTCTAAGCATTAGACCAAGATTAAAAAAAAAAAGGGGTTTTATTGGGCTTCGTTGTTTTATATCGATTGTTATATTAATATTAAATGTTAAAGTCAGGTCAGATTGTGCCTGTATAATTAAAGTGGAACTCTAGAGAATGAAGAGAATGGAATGATCAAAATGCCTCGTAAGCAAATATAAATAATACAAATTCTTAAGCATGACGTGTGGCAACATTTCCTCACCAGGCTCCATGTCGTAAGCTGCTCAACTCTGTCTTGCGAGGTCTCGAACTCACCATTTTCCAGTCCGACCGTGACATCTACATCCCAAACTGTGACACCCGTGGGTTCTACAGGAAAAAGCAGGTACTGGTTAACTAAACCAATATCAAATGGAAATTTATATTTTGAAGATTCAAGGCTTTATTGATTGATATGGTTAAAGGGCTTTGGTAACATTAACATTTAAAGAAAGCTGATTATATGATAACGAGAAGGATTATTTTATCCCTGTTTACTCGTTTTGTTAGTTCTTCTGGTTTAGTAGTTCTACCCAACTTCCTTGTGGAAGCTCGTTTCAATAAATGAACTGAGGAGGAAGTTTCGATATCTGAAGGTCACCATTATGAGCCATTTTGTATTGCGGATGACAACCTTCGATGTACCAAAGCAAGAACAATCTCCTGTTGTCTTGTAGTGTCGGTCTTCTAAGGGCATGCAGCGCGGCCACTGCTGGTGCGTCGACGAGATGGGCAACACCGTGCCATCACGTGCCGGGGAGGATGGCATTTTACCATGTGATGGAGAGTGAGGGGAGCGACGACCCCACGGCTCTGAGCCTGGAGGAAGAGGAGGGGTACAGGGAGAGGGGATGACTTCAGCTCGGTGCAAGACACTGCCTGACCAGGACACACCAGGGATAAACCACTTCACACGGGAACGGGCCCTCACTCAGAATGTCCAGACCACGTTCACTGCCATAAACTCGAATAAACAGCATCAGAACACAGAAATAATGACCACTACACCACATGAGCTTAAGTTGGGATAGGTCAGCTGTTACAGAGAGATATTTAATTCCTGGCCACAACTATGTTTGTTTCTCAATGGGCTGTTTAACTATTAAGCAGATGGGGTGACGTCCCCTCTCCCCTTCTCCAAAGATACACTGACAAAACTATACATATGAAAACGGAATATACCTTTGCGTCTAATTTATTCTGGAGTATTACTAAATTTCCTTGAAGACTTGCATACTTTTGAATCGTACACATTGTCATGTAATCGACATCTAAACGCTATCATAATGTGCACATTTGGGAAGTACTCCTTTTTCGTTCATACGACACTGACCGCAAACACACGTCGTGGATTATTTGTACATAAGTGAGGTTATCGTGGTTGGTTGTGTCATGAGGTGGAATATTCTTGAATGCTGATGGCTGTTACCTTTTTCGAGAAGTTGTTAGGCATATTTTTATATATTTCAATATGCTATTTTATATATATAAATATATATAAAATATATATAAATTGTTGATTTATTTAATGAACTACAATGCCATGTATTTTTATATTGTCAGCAGTTTTTTCATTGTCAAAACAGAGCTTAGTTTATTTGCTAAGAGAGTGAGCGCCATGCGTTGGTGTCACCATAAAAAGGGATTAAAAACAAAAATACAACTTAAAGACACCCTTAAGAGCATTTACTGCTGTACATGTGTTTTTTATGTAATTTGTATTATTTTATGTCATTATTTATGTCGATATGTTGATCCTTCAGTATTGGAAAGTGTTACTATATCGCTTAATTTTCAATATTTCAGATTGTATTCTGGGTATTTTGTTCAGAACTCTGTGTTTTCTCATTCCCAAAATGCATTGAGAAAAAAAGTGCACAAAATAATGTCTGATCAATGTACCTCACACTGATTTTGTTGTATCGATATATGTGCCAGTAGTTGTGGGCCCTTGAAAAGGAGCCCATTGCAAAAAAATATATATATAATGTGTGCAAGAACTATGATACAAAAAATATACAAAAAAAAAATAAATAAATAAAAACAAACGGATACAGAGAAAAATAAATGCATATGTTAATATAAAGACTGACTCTTTGCAGGATCTCATTTGGAAACCCACATGCATTAAAAAAATGTAATATGATAAATTATGAATACTATCAAACCATGCAAATGCACAACTAAAATAGAAAAAAAAAGGAGCGATGAATTAGCAAAAGGCAGCAAGAAAGAGCAGATGCTGCTGTTGGCTGAAAAATACAGCCATATGCTCATACAAATGTCACATACAAATATTACCTTGTGCATACTGAGCTACGGTGACTGTGCATTTTTGCAAGCCCAGAGCAGATTTAGCTTACTAAGAATAACTTTATGCTTTATCAGGGTATAACATCTTGTTATATCAGCCAAGTAGTTACATATAATGCTATTTATACAGGGTAATTCTCATGAATATAAATGAAATATTAAATATTTAGAGTGCTGGAGATTTTGTGCCAAGACAGATTCATGCACATGTATACTCACACAACAATCCATATGCTTGTTTCCAAGGTAACAACATATAGCAGAATATAGCATATGTCTGTCTGTGCTTTCGTCATGCCCTACTTTGAATCACTGTGACTTGGAGAATGTATTCGCTCTGTAACGTAAGCTACATTTTTGTAGGCATATATTATTCGCTGTGTCGAATCAAGAGAGCCAAAATATAGATACAGAGGAAGATATAACTAAATATATAACGTATTTTTACTCACATTAGATATGATATTTGATCAGTGTTGGGAAGGTTACTTCTGAAATGCAATAGGTTACAGATTACAAATTAAAATATCTAAAATGTAATAAGTAGTGTAACTATTTCAATTACTTTATTAAAGTAATGTAACTTATTAAATTGGTTTACTTTTCTAAATTTGTAATGATTTCATATGTTAATAATTTCTAAACACTGATTACTGTCACTTTCGAAATCCCTCATCACTTTAATTAAGATTATATTCATTTAGTTTTAAAGCACGACCTCCACAAAATAAGACCTTGAGACCATTCTGAGGTTAAATACAGATTTACAACCAGAACAAGAAAAAGTTTAGTACTGTTTTTGAAATCAAATCTTTGCATAGCTATGACAGGAAACACTGGCATCTAACAATGGCTTGAAAAAATAAAGCATATTCATAAATCCAAATAGGAAACCGTTATAGAATAATCATGTATCATATTCTGTGTCCTAAACTCCTGAAACATTGGTGTCTCGCATTTTAGAGCAGTCACTGCAATTTATGAAAGATATCAATTAAATCTGTATGTGGGTGTTTATGGAAAAAATCATATGTAATCTCCTTTGTAATTGTTAAAGCGCCCCTATTATGGGTTATGAAAGGTTCATATTTTGGTTTTGGGAGTCCCCAACAACAGGTTGACATGCATGCAAGGTCAAAAAACACTTTCATTGTCTCATAATATGCATTTATTTTTAACCTTACTTGCTCAATGACTCCCAAACGATTCGCTCGACCATTCATTTTCCAAACCCCTCCTTTGCGTGACGCTAATCTGCGTGATTGGTCGGATTGGTCTCATTTTTATTTCATCATAAGACTGTAATGCCTGATAAAGCAGCTTTTGTGAGCACTGCTTTGTTTACAGCATTACCAGGGAAATATGCTAATGTTTCATGTTGACGTCAACATGAAACAGCCTGGAATTCATTTTAAAAACAACTCGTTTCAATGATTCAGAGTTGACTCTTTCTTTTGAGAGACAATAAATTTATACACGGTGCACTTTCAGATTTCAAACTCTGCAGGATTGAAACATTTTTTTATTTGTTTTTAAAATTATTTATTTAAATTTTTTTGGGTTTGTTTTATTTTGTGCATGAAAAATTTTTTATAATTAATTGTATTTATTTATAATTTTTTTTTTTTCTCAGTAATTGTAATTTACTGTAACTGTAAATGACTAAATGTAACTGATAACAGTTTATTACATTTTATTTATATCTCACATTTACTGTAACTGTAAATGACTAAATGCAAGTGATTACAGTTTATTTATTTGCATTTTATTACATATTATTACATTTAATTTGTAATAAAATTACATAATTTAATTACATGTTAACTAGTTACTTCTCAACACAGTGCATTTGATAGACTGTCACTCCAAAAACACAAAAGTTCCTTAATGATTTCTGCGCCTCCAGAGACATCAACCCATTTGCAAAATTAATGAATTTTCAAAACGGGATCCCAGACTCCACTGCTAGGATAATGGCAAATAGACTAAATGTTGTAATTTCGACAGAGTTTAGGAAAACGTGAGTTGTGCTTACCTGTGTAAAAACTGACAATGCTAGGATGGCTTGGGTGGTTGCCAGGGTGTTGCTAGGGTGCGTTTCCCAAAAGTTCCGTCGTTACCAATAGAGTTCAACTGAACCACTTTAGTTAGCTATGGTTTTTTTTGGGAAACCCATGATTTATATTTAATTTTATGTCTGAATATTTTTCGCATATTTTAATAAGGTAAACATCATCAGTCAGGGGTAACTTCGGCTCGTGCTGGCGCCAGGACCGATTCTTGTCCGATTTGTGAACGAACCGTATTTTTGAACCGGTTCAACCGAATCATTGAACAGATCCACCTCAAAACAAGGGTTCGTTCGGACGTGTCAGTCATGTCAACCGCAAGAATTTGTCAGACGAAATATTATAGTTATGGTCAGGTTAGTATGAATGTTTTTACTGTCTCATCTCACCTGTACGTTCACAAACCACGTGACGTAGCTACACTCAGGTGAGAGTCTGACACGCATTCTTGCTGTCACAATATATCAAGAGCTGTTTCTCTCCTCTGAACTTGTGGGAGGAGCATCTGGATCACTGCCACACAGCAACCTAGTGTTGTTCACTTCCATGAAGAACCGGTCCATCTGGGCCTGCAAACACAGCGGAAAACCGACCCCCGCGGCTTAGCGCTTGTGTGGTTTACGACCTTTGATTGTCAGCTGAAGGAACCGGAGCCGGAACAGAGGGAGGCGCATCCGAGAGCAAAACAGACCGCTGTGTTACAGGGGAGTGACCGTGATGATGGCGTCCCACGGTAACACCGGCAGCGCCTCCAGCCCAATGGTCATGCTCGCCCCCAAAACCAAGACCAAAAAGAAACATTTCGTGCAGCAGAAGGTCAAAGTGTTCCGGGCGAGCGACCCGATGCTCAGCGTGTTCATGTGGGGCGTTAATCATTCGGTAAGGCGATATACGATTCACTTAACTTCCTACATGCCATTTTATGAGCTAACAGTTAGCTGCAAGCACGTATATAGGGGGTTTTGAGGGCTTTTAAATGCATGATGTATATTAATATTAATAAAATTTGCGTGCACCGTTGTTGATATGGGTTTTGGCTCATGAGGTCACATGCAAACTGGATACATTGTTTGATTGCACGCGGCGGATTTGCAACTGTTGCTACCGATTTTCGAACGAATCTTTCTTTTGAGTCGAATCTTTGAAATAGAATTGGTTCACAACCAACACTAGTCTCAACGATTTGTTACGAATCAGACTGAATCGGTCTAAAGCGGTTCAACCGATTCTAGCCATTATTTTGGTTTTGTTTAATTGACATGCAAATCATATTTAGGTTCTACGACTTCGTTTTAGTAATTTTAATTGCATGTGCAATAATTTGAAGTAGGACACGTGCTATTACAATAACCACCCATGTAATAGGTACGAAAATAAAACGATTAAACATAATATAAGTATTTATTTCCTTGTTTGAACGTTTTAGATAATATTAAATTCTAGAATGACAGGGACCGTATGATGATGTAATAACGTCACGAGGTAAACGAATCATTTAATTGTTGCTTTAAACGGTTCTTTGAGACTGTTCAAAAGAGCCGTTTGGCAAATGAGTCAGATTTCATATGAGTGACGTTGTAGAGAAAATAAGTTTTGGAGATATATGCTTTCAGTGTCTTAAATTCGTCTTTTCCATTTATATGTTACTTGCAAAACTGTTTAGTCAAAATGCATGACTAATAATGCAGATCATAGTGAAATTCCAATAGGAATCTCGTAAACATCTCTTTAAGATTTTTGGAGGATCCTGGGGAAGTAATTGCTTTTAGGGAGAGTTTATGTTATATGGATCATTTAGACGTTGCATAATTGGGAGACTGGGACATTTTCGTGCAATGACGTGTTAGAAGAGAAATCGGCAAGTGCAAAGTTCATTTCAGACGCAAACAAGTAGTTTTTGCCCACTCTGTTTTTCCAGATAAATGATTTGAATCAAGTTCCTGTGCCCGTCATGCTGCTCCCTGACGACTTCAAAGCCAACACCAAAATTAAAGTGAACAACCATCTCTTCAACAAGTATTTATCAAAAGCACATCATTATTTTACACAGATTGTCATTGCACTGTGCTCGCTGTGTCTACATGTGAACTTGAACTTCTAAGCAGGAACATTTAGACGGCGAAAGAGTGTAATTGGCAGCTTTTTCTGCATAACAGCCACATCAAAGCAGCATTTTGCCTTCAGGTGAAATGCAGGATTCCAATGGAGTTTTTAATATGATCATTCTGTACCTTACAGAGAGAATCTTCCAGGCCATTTTAAATTTAAGGAGTACTGTCCGCAAGTCTTCAGGAACCTCAGGGAGAGGTTTGGAATTGAAGATCTTGACTATCAGGTGACCTGATAGTCAAACATTTTGTGCATTGCATCCATTGATTGAAAGTATCTTATTTCTTTTGTTCTTGGATATAATATAATATTACTGCTAAATTTGATGGGAATTTTTGCGCTTGCATGCATGGATGTTTTCCATCAGGTGTCCCTGGCTCGTAGTGCTCCCATGAGAGGCGATGGACAGGGAGAAGGTCTTCTCTTCACGTCCTATGACCGTACGCTGATAGTAAAGCAGATCTCCAGTGAAGAAGTAGCTGATATGCATAACATTCTGTCCGAGTATCACCAGGTATGTCACAACACAGTGGTCAGCATATCCATGGTTAATTCAAGCCATATCAAATCTAAGAGATAGTCGATATCTGTTCAACTGCTATAACTGCTTGTATTTACATACAAATATGATTCTAGAAGTTGTGATCTGTTCAAATTAAATTCATAACTAGTATGCCAACCCAATTGTTTGGAGGCACATTGTATGACAAAAGGCGTTTGTGTTTTAAATGTTAAGCTTGTTTTCTTAAACTTAAGCATACTGTAATTGTGTACGACTTTAGCTTACATATTACACAATGTGTTGGGGAAATAATCAGACAAAAGAACTAAGACTCCAGCTATTTTTATGTTTAATTACCCAGTTGGGATCCGCACACACTGTTGTTCATTTCCTCTCTACTTTGTCATGCAAACTTGTTTAGTCTCTGAAGTCATTTTCATGTTGCATTCACACTTCCTTAAAATAGGTAAATTTCTCTTTTTATGATTGACAAAAAGCTTTAGTTGTTTTGTGAGGTTATTTAAAGGTATAGTAAGTCGTTTATGGTCGATAGAGTGGTAGTCTTAGATTTTATAAAACTATTGGCATGCATACAGCATCATGATCAAGTTTTGTGTTATTATATTCCAAGGTGTTTTTGTCATGAATAGCTCATTTAGGCCACAGCTAAAACTGTCCAAAAATGAGGCACCACTGAGAGAAATATTAGGTCATGGCGGCCACCATGAAAGAGATTTTCCTTATGTCAGATTAACAGCTACACTACAGTTTAAAAGATTGGGGTCAGGTGGATTTATTTTTTTATAAATTTTGAAAGATTGGGGTTTAAATAATACTTTCATACAGTAAGGAGGCAATATATTGATTAAAAGTGACTGTAAAGCCTTTCATAATGTTACAAAAGATTTCTATTTCAAATAAATGCTTTTTTGAACTTGAATTGTGGGAAAAAAAGTTTTCAACATTGATAATAATAATAATAATTGATTTCTGAAGGATCGTGTGACACTGAAGACTAGAGTGATGCTGCTTAAAAAATTCAGCTTTGCATTACAGAAATAAATATCATTCTCAAACATTTTATAATAGAAAACAGTTATTTAAATTGTAATAATAATATTACTATTTGACTGTATTTAACACAGCCTTGGTGAGCATAAGAGAAACATTTAAAGATCCTACTTACCCCAAACTTTTGAGCACATATTTGTTAACGTATTATAATTTTTTTAGATGTATAATGTTTTAAAACTCTTGTTGTAAGAATTGGGTTAGCGTAGCGTTTGAGTGCCTGTGTCTTGTTGACGGTGCCGTGACAGCCATGAGATAAGTATGTGTGAGTGGCTTTCTCAGTGGCCATTGTAGCTGAATGAGTGGATCTTAATTGAGACTGTGCTTCTGCATTTGCATTGCCTTTATATTCACAACATGTCCTGTGGGTGCACAAACACGTATCCAGGAATCTCTAACGACACATTTCTTACTAAATGTTAAATTATATGCTAATATTTGTTTTTAAAGTGCTATTAACATGCATTTTCTTTCATATTCCATGCAGTTTTAGATTCAAGTTAGTCTAGGTGTGCAGTGATGCAGAAAGGGATTTTTTTTTAAAATTTATTAAGCCTGTGGGCTTGTTTGGTATTGATACCATATGCTACTTCTAAGTTGGTTCATTAGTTATAAAATTTGTTATATTGTATGTGATTTTGAATTTATTTTTGAATTTATGGTTGTATGATTATTTTTGTTTTTTTTTTGTCAGCATATAGTGAAGTGTCATGGCAGTACACTCCTCCCTCAGTTTTTGGGCATGTACCGGGTTACGGTGGAGAGCGAGGACACGTACCTGATCGTCATGAGGAACATGTTCAGCCACAGACTCGTTGTCCACAGGAAATATGACCTGAAGGTGAGATGCTGTTTCTTCAGGATTGTTTTGGCTGTGATGCTGTGTGCCTGATCTTTTCATAGCGTGACTGATATTTGTCTTTGCACACATCATTAACTTCGCGAGCAATAAGCAAACAGCACCTAAATCATGCGGCACATCCCCTTAGACCTGGTTTAAGAGATTTAGGTGGACATGATTGAAGAGTAGTTCATGAATAATATCTCAGATGTGCCAGTTATTGAGGATCTGAGTGCTGGGCTGCACTGACAGAGCTGGAAATGGAAACGGTGCTTTATGGATGAGATTCAATGAGGACAAGGGCTTTTTTCCATCTTGTAGAATAGGCAATATCATATATTTATGACAGTATATAATTTAAGAAGAAGAAGAATTAAAATAATTTTAAAATGATTATTATTAGTAGTAATAGTGTGTATAAGTAAGACTATACTAGTAGAATATTTTTTCATTTACACATTTACAGTTAATGACTCATGATTAATTTTCATGAATCAATTCAAACTGTCAGTAAATCATTTAAATAAAATTATTATATAAAAATAAAATAAAAAATAAATCATTCAGGGAGTTGATCCAACTCTGTATCAAAATGTTTTTTTTTTTTCACATTTAACATTTTCAAACAACATTGAAACAATGGCTGTTTGTTTAAAATCACTAATTATATATTATATTATTAAGTATTATATATTTGCTTTATATCTTATTGCTTTATATTAATGCCATTAAAAAATTTTTTTTTAAAGTCTCTTCTGCTTACCAAGACTGCATTTATTTGATGGCAAATACAGTAAAACAGTATTGTGAAATATAATTAATAAAAAAAAGTAATTAATGTAATTTATTCCTTTGATCCAAAGCTGAATTTTCATCAGCCATTACTTCAGAATCCTTCAGAAACTGTAAGGTTAATTATCCTAATATGCAGATTTGGTGCTTAAACATTTTTTATTATTATTATTATCAATATTGAAAACAGTAGGGCTGTTTAATAATATATTTGTAGAAATCGTGATATACATTTTTTTCAGGATTCTTTGATGAATGTGAAGTTAATAAGCATTTATTTGAAATATAAATCTTCAATGCATCTTTAAAATCTAAAAACAAGAACCTTACAAGTTTTTAACTGCAGTGTATTTCATAATAAAATAATCATACTGTTGATGATATTATAATTATATCTATTAGTAATAATGTGTTTGGCCAGGGTGTCTTTGGATTTGTTTTTGGTGTAAACGGGCCTGGAGGGTGAGTAAAACATGGGCTCGTTTTCTTTTTTGGGTGAACTAGTCTTGTTTATTGCTATTTTGATTCTGTGCCACAAGAGGGTGTGAATGCACTGATGTACAACACAGATCATGATAAAGCATCCAATGCTCATGCATTTAATAAAAAACACACTCCTCTCTTAAAAAGAGTCTAACATTGTGTTTTATTCAGGGTTCACTGGTAGATCGTGAGGCCAGTGACAAAGAGAAGGTAAGACGCCAGTCTACATCATTTTTAAATGATGCAACACAAGACACGATTCAGACATTTCTGCTTCTTCTAATGCAGGTGAAAGAGCTGCCGACTTTTAAAGACATGGATTTCAGAAATAACATGCAGAAGGTGTACGTGACAGAAGAGCAGAAAGAGAAGATTATGGAGAAGCTAAACCGAGATGTAGAGGTGAAGACTTGTGCTTTAAAAAAAAATGTCACGATGACTTTTAAAAGCTTCTAAAATCCCTGCTCTTCATGTTCCTGTGATTATAGTTCCTGGTGAAGCTGAAGATAATGGACTACAGCCTGTTGTTAGGCATCCATGATGTGGCACGTGGCGAGCGGGAGGAAGAGGAGGCAGAGGAGCCCAGCTGTGAAGATGACACTGATCCCGAGAACGGCCTTGCTCCGGCCGTGCAGGTGGGATCATACGGCACGTCGCCGGAGGGCATCGCCGGTTACATGAACTCCTTCAAACCCCTAGGACCTGGAGAATTTGACCCTTACATTGATGTATACGCTGTCAAAAGCGCCCCAGGTAAGTTCTGGCTGCTAAACTGGAGAAGAAGTTGAGGATATGGAAGGGAAGAGGGAAGCGGGAAAGGAGGTGATATGCGTGTTTGTGTTGGATTCCAGGTGCACCGCAGAGGGAGGTGTATTTCATGGGCCTCATTGACGTGTTGACGCAGTACGACACTAAGAAGAAAGCTGCACATGCCGCCAAGACCGTTAAACATGGCGTGAGTGGAAAAACTGTTTTAATGCGCACTCGTCCGGTATCATTTGCCCTTATTCTGAGTTCTAGGAGGTTGTAACAACATGAGTCATCCTGTTCCTTCCTTTCAGGCTGGTGCTGAAATATCTACGGTTCATCCAGAGCAGTATGCCAAACGATTCCGTGAATTCATCTCCAACATTTTTGCGTAACCACTTCTGGGTGTCTTTGGCGACACTTCAAGGTCACGTTTCACCCCAAAATCAAAAGAAAAAAACAATATATATATATATTTTGCATAAAGAAATTAAGTCTGTTTTTATGACCATTAAGTTATTTTTCATTGTGACATTATTTTTATGACAATAAAACACATTTGCCCCTTTACTGTAATATGTCCAGATGATTCTCATTGCAATAATACAGTAACTGTTTTAATTAAAAAAAAAAAATTGTTGTCCATATATATGTGATTGTGATTGCAATAATACAGTACTCTTTTAAATGAAATTCAATGTGTGTAGACACACACACACAAAGAAAATAAATGTATTAATAATAGTTTTATTTTATAAGTACTGTATTATTGGGTGTGAAATTGAAGTATTTCTTATTTTAGATTTTTTGTATTTCATATATTAGGTATATACAGTATGTACATAAACATGCACAGACAGACAATAATATTACTCAGTACAGTCATTTTTAATAAAATTATCAGTAGGTTATTAATATTATTTATATAGCAAATGCAAGTATTTCTAATTTTAGTTTAGTTACAGTTGTCTATGTTCCGTTTGTTTGTGTGTGTGTGTATGTATATACTATTATATTTTGTATGTGCACATATATATATATTTGTTCTGAATTATTATGAGAATTTGGAGGGGAAATGTGTTTTATTATAAAAAAAATAAACTCTGAATAAAAAAAATCTTAATGGTGTTTAATAGGCTTAATTTTTTTAAAGCAAAATATAATATAAATTTTTTTTTAATTCTACAGTGACATATGCACCATTCTTCATGTTCTTCACAGGTTTTGTCAGATTCACTCAACATGTTTTTACAATTTCTACTGCCATCACATATGTTGATTTTTTTTTTTTTTTTTTTTTTTTTATCTTGTGCTTCATATTTTCATGAATTTTCATAACATATTTAAGCACGACATGTTGACATGTCTCATCCACACTACAGCTACATTCACGAAGGGTGTATTCACAAATGAATAACACTAGATTCACATGAATCAATTTGTGACATAACCTACAAATATAACATCGCTTAATCTGTTAAGGAGATATAACTCCAAACCTGTAGCAGTGACATGATTAGTTCTTGGTGTGTTCTCTCCCTTTCTTTGGACTTTGGCTTGGCAGAGAGAGAAACCGTCGCCTTAACCGATTGTGGAGGAATAACAGAAAGTCAAGGTGTGTGATGCTTTAAGCACATGCTAGCTTCATTTAATATATGCAGCATTAGAATGTTGTAAGATAAAAAACACAAACTGACCAGCCGGTGACCTTAAGTGTACATTAAGGGTCTAGATTAAAGTAATGCTATGAATGGAATGCTGACTGTTTTTATGGATGGATGGAGCACACACTCTTCTTTTGTCTTATTTGAGCTATTTTATGCAGTTAGCCTTGATGCAGAAAAGAGGAAATTTTGTAGTTTGCAGTAGAAATACTTTAGCAACACTGAGCTGATTTAGTATGAAATGCCTTATTGTTGCATTTTATTTATTTTGCAAATCAGTGTTTGGACCAAATATATTTTTCAGAGATTTCCAAAAACAAGGTTTCTGTTATTTATTCATTTTAGCTTTGTACAATTAGAATTGGCACAATTACAGTATGTCCATAATCGTTGTACTTTAAATGGTATTTTTAGAACTGTTTTAACACCTTAACATGTTGTTACATTAAGACACGTTGTTACATTGTGTTCACATGATTCATGTAACGACTGTAATTTCCAATAATGTGCATTGTACACTTTTTTTCCTAAGTACGTGAAAAAAACAGTCAACATGTTTTGTTCTTTATCAAATTTGACGTGTAAACAGTCCAAATTTCTCAACATAGTACATATGAGTTTTGTATAAATTTTGTGTAAACTTTACAAGTTGGACTTTTTTTTTTTGTTTTCATTTATGATTTGTAATTGTATTTTTTGTCCACATTTCTGAATATATATTATATATCATATACAAATAATATATATGTATATATATATATATATATATATATATATATATGTATAGTTAACATTTTTATATTAAAAATATATATTAATTATATATTTTTTTATGTGTAAATTAAATGAGTATTTATTTGTGTAGCTCATGATAAGCTACTATTTTTATTGTAACTGATAAACTTTGAAAGAATTGAGGTCACTGTAGTTTAGAGGTCTGGAGCCGCACATGAAGGGAGGTCAAGGACAGGATCCACCTAGTCCTTTCCAGGAGCTGTGATTTTGCTGACAAACTCTTTCCTGTTTCACTGACAAAAAGATCTTAACAATGGGGAGCGTGCAGGGAAAAAAAGCTAATCGCCCAGCAAACTGCTGACGAATTCTTGTGGCTGTAGGAGTAGCTGGAACACGGAGTTCAGAGCGTCACATTATTCTCCTCAAGGGTTTTCATACTGTGCTGGGTTAAGGTCACTTAGGGTTAACCCTTGTTTAAAGGGTTAGTTCACCCAAAAATGAAAATTAGCTTGTGTTTTACTCACCCTCGAAGCATCATAGGTGTATATGACTTTCTTCTTTCAGACGAATCTTGTCGGAGTTATATTAAAAATTGTCCTGGCTATCCCAAGCTCTATCACTGCAGTCAGCGGGTGCTGCAGTTGAATAATTTAAACCGCGCATTCATAATAAAAAACATCTCACATGGCTCCGAGGGGTGAATAAAGGCCTTCTGTAAAGAATCCATGTGTTTTTGTAAGAAAAATATTTCATATTTCAAACGTAATAAACACTTTTCTCACACTTCATCTATCTGTCATACATGGAAGCCGTTCCGGTGGATGATGTAGTATGTTGGCGTTGCGTAATTTGTGACAAATGCGAGAGAGAACAAAACAAAATGCGGTCACGAATTAGAAGTACTGGTTTTCCTTTGCTAAAGTAAGGGAACTTTGCTTCCTTTGCTCCTATACACAAACTCGCGAGACTAGCATATCTCAGAGGCGCGTGCGCTGTGCATACTTGCTGCATCATCCGCTGGAACGGCTTCCGCGTATGACAGATAACTGAAGTGAGAAAAAGTGTTTATTATGTTTGAAATTTGGATACTTTTCTTACAAAAACGCATGCATTCGCTACACAAGGCTATGCTATCATACTACTAATATTTTTGTAGTGTATGTGAACTTTCTGGCATCACACAGACATATGACCTACTACATCTGACAATAGGTGTTGTATACAAAAGAGCATGTGTGCAAAAGGATTTTCCATTTCCAAATATGATGAATGAACCATAATATCAGCCATGACTTTTACCACTTTTTTTGTGTAGTCTTATTTTGATTGGACTGCCAAGAATTAAGACCAATGGATTACAAATGGAATTTTGAAACAGTTTCATTAAAACTGGAGGCCACTCACTGAATTAAACCCAACCGCAAGGTCACCTGTATGACGTTAATGTAGCATATAAATGTTTGAAATGTTAGTTGATGCTTTATGTTTGTTAGAAATACTACTATGCAGTAAGAAATACTAGTATGCTAGTGCATATTATTCTGTAAGCTGGTATTTAATTCTGAACAGCCATATATACACAGGAACATATTTATACATTTGTAAATACATAATTGCCCACTGAAGTGATTTGTTTAATGTATAATTCACACAGAAATTTTGTTCTGCTCATATTTCATGAATTATGTTCGGTGGGGGATGCCAGGGGTGTTGTGAGGGGGGTTTAATGTTCGGCTGGCTTCCTCTTACGTACGGCAGTCTCTCTTGCTCTGACTCACTCCCTGCCCCTCGACCACGAAAGCATTTCCTGCTATTGTCCTGTGGGGGGCTGTGTTTTTTCAGCATGTCAGGCACAAACCAGCTCAATATTTTTTTTCCTTTTAGACTTTCAAAACTGTGGAAAGATTCTCTGGAAAAAAAAAAAAACATATAGGGGCCCCAGGGCCCCAACAGAGCTCAGGGCCAAAAAGATATAGGTTTAACTCGTATCGTGTTCAGATCAAAGCAGTCAATCCACACACATCTAAATAATTCAGCTGTGGTGAAGCAATTGGACGCAGATAATAATAACTAAAATATTTATTTTTCATTTTATAATGTATTTATTTATTTATTTATTTGAGGGAGGGCCTTCTGTAAGCCCCTGAATAATTCATAATCATCATTAAAAGGCACCCTTTGTTAATGAAATTGGACCGAGCAAATTTAGACACTTGAACTACCAGTTTATTTTATTTATTTTTTATGTATTTTAATTTAATTTAATTAATGGATTTATTTATTGCTTTATTGCATTCAAAATCCATTTAGGGTCTCTTTTCTTTAGGGTCACTCTTTAAATTCCATATTGTAGTATTGCTAATATTGGTACTTAATTATTAATTGCTTGTATTTGCCTACATTGCATTTAGATCCAGGGCCATCCTTAGGGATTTGCAGCTGTTGCGGTCACTCGGGGCCATGCGCTTGAGGGGGCCACACGATCACGAACACACCGGGCCCTGCGTCAGCTAAGGATGGCCCTGTGTAGATCAAAACAATATGCTAATAAATACATGTCAACATCCAATATCTACTTTGTTTAAAAATAGAACAAGAGATGGTTTTGTTTAAAACAGTGATTGTCACTCCAAACAAATCAGCAGACCTCACCCATCCAAGTTGCATGAAAAGTTGCATATTACATATCATTGTGGCTGAATTCATAATGCTTTTAGCAAACAATAAGAGTATTATGTGCCTGCTCATTAGTACAGATTTGCTGTGCTTTGGGTAACGTGTAACATATACACCCTGGGGCTTGTTCTAATCCTTATTTTGTTGTTGATCCACACCCTCGTGCAACCACTTTAATTCCATCTTGGCTCCACGCGTTGTTTAGACCAATACTTGGAGAAAAACAAACACATCTTTCCGGTTATATGGATGATACTATCTGCAATTAAGAGATTCTTGGAGTCCTTCCTGTTGGATTCAACCCCCTCCTGTCCAGTGAGGATGTCCTGTCAGTGTGACTGACGGTGGAGAAACCAGGCGCGGGAGAGGGAGAGGGAAGAGCTTATTTTGCCCCACAGCCCAATGTATGGCTAGATCCCACTCAACGTTCCAGTTGAGCAAAGCCTCCGGTGATATTTCTCCAGGACTGCTTCTACCGAGGGGTCAACCTTGAGAGCCTCATCTTTGGTAACAACATAGGAAGGTATGTCTCCTAACCCTTTGTCATGTGGACAACAAGAACTATTTAATTATCATTAATGAAGTTGCTGGGATAATGTTAACTTGCATTTTCAAATTGGGGAACAAAAACCTAGTAATATATTTGGTGGCTAATGAGCAGGGGTGGGAAACTCTGGCCCTCAAGGTCTACTCTCAAAACTTGCTGAGTAGGAACGGGCAAAACAGACGGATTTTAGGGGAAAATGCCTCGCATGTAATCCTCTAACAGCAGGGGTGGACAACTCTGGCCCTCAAGCTCCACTTTCCAGCAGAGTTTAGCTGCAATCTTAATTAAACCTGAAAAATCAAAAGGAAAGTCTTTAGGATTACTTGAAGAATTTCAGATTGGTATGTTTACGGTTGGAGCTAAATTCTGTTTCAGACATTCAGAAAATATTGTATCAGACATTTTTTTTGCCCTTTCTCAGCTCAGCAAGTACTTATTTACTTGTACAATAGCTCAAGTTACACTCTTAAAAATAAAGGTGCTTTAAAAGGTTCTTCACAGCAATGCCATAGAAGAACCATTTTTGATTCCACAAAGCACCATTCAGTCAAAGGTTCTTTTAAGAACCATCTCTTTCTTACCTTTTTATAATCTGAATGACCATCTTTCACCACAAAGAACCTTTTATGAAACAGAAAGATTCTTCAGATGTTAAAAGGTTCTTTATGGAACCATTTAGACAAAAAGGTTCTTGGCATTATGAAGCACCTTTATTTTTAAGAGTGTAAATCTTTTAACAAACTCTTCTGTCTTTCCCGTCTGTAGATCATGATGTACGATCTACACAACTCGTCGTACGACTTCTACAATGGCACCCCGTGGTTTGTCTACGACTGCACCATCCACCTAGATGAGGATGGCCGACGGATCGCTCTTTTCCTCCTTTACCTAGTGCTCTTCATGGTAGGGCTGGCCGAAAACACTTTGGTGGTGTGGGTGAACTGGCGAAGGCGGCATTCGGCGAATGGTGTGCTCTTCTGCGTCATCAACGTGAGCTTGTCCGACTTGATGGTGATCTTCACCATGCCCTTCTTCATGCTGGAAGCGACCATGGACAAGGTTTGGCTGTGGGGCCGCTTCCTTTGCAAGGTCACGCACCTTGTATACATCATAAACTTCTACAGTAGCTCATTCTTCCTGGCCTTCATGACCTTGGAACGATACCTGTCTCTGACACGGCCCAACAAGCCCGCCTGCTTCCCAGTGCAGCACAAACGCCGCTGGTTTCTCTGCGCCGGGATCTGGCTCCTGTCGCTCGTTTTGGCCTTGCTAGAAAATGTCCATGTTGACTTGTTGGAGTGGGATGAACCAGGTTGCTACATGGTTCCCGAGCAGTACTTCACGGAGTGGTTCGTATCGGTTTCCTTCCTCTGTCTGATATTCCAGTTCCTGGGTCCGGCGTCCATCATCATCACTTGCAACGTCCTGATCGCACGAGCCATTCGCACAACCCCGGACGTCCAGAATCGTCGGGATGTGTGGCTGGTGCATGTGTACTCACTGGTCTTTGTGGCCTGCTGGCTACCGTATCATTTGGTGTTGTTCTTGTTGATAGTGGACGACCTGGACCCACACCTGTTCTCCTGCAACATGGTCGGGGTGCTGTACTTCTCATTTAACCTCGTGCAATGCCTGTCGCTCTTTCACTGCATCGCCAACCCAATCCTCTACAACTTCCTCAGTAAGAGCTTCCGCAACAATCTAATAAACACAGTCATCAGCCGAATCTCTTTACCGCCAAACAGTGCGCCAAGTAACGCTGTAACCGACAAGACAGGGACAACAGCGGTAAAAGAGCGGAAGCTCAGTAACGCCAGCACGAGTCACTCCGACATTGGCGTGTGAAGAGGGAAACTCCTAAATGATGATTTGGTGAAACACAGCACGTGAATGAGCTACGAAAGAAGTGGCCTTGTTGAGGCGGTTGTTTTTGGTCGCTCGCCTGGTAACTAGCCCTATTGTCTCCTGTTTTTCTCACCTCAGTTTTGTTAACAGTGCAAGGAAGGAAATATTGTCAACCTTTCGTAACCTTTATTTCCACCGGTTCCTATTGTCACATTTAGGAACTCCTAGATAAAGAAATAAAAGCTCCGTCCACATGCCAGCGTTTGTATAAAGACTGTTTTGATTGTTCTGCTCAACAAAAACTTTCACTTAGCTCTCCAAATGCTCAATCACAACACCTAGAGCTGTTTTAATGGCTTTTGAGCTCAGCGGCTTCCTTGCACATATTGTCATGGATGTTATGTCATGAAAAAAATTGAATAAAATTTTTTAAAGAAGTCTTTTAAACATGTTTGTGCAAAAGGGGCAAAATTGTGTATGCCATTTCTTTTGAGAATGTGCTGCTCCAGTGTCTAAAAAAAATATTTTCAATTGTAGAAATTTGTTGAATAAAAATACACTGTATTTAACATTGATAAGTGGTGGGGTTGTGTTCAAATTATGTTCACTGTTAAAAAGACAAGACTCCAACAAGTTTTGTAAGT
Source organism: Cyprinus carpio (assembly GCF_018340385.1). Taxonomy (NCBI): domain Eukaryota; kingdom Metazoa; phylum Chordata; class Actinopteri; order Cypriniformes; family Cyprinidae; genus Cyprinus; species Cyprinus carpio. The sequence continues at coordinate 24,439,572 of NC_056619.1, read as the reverse complement.
ACTGTTTTTATTCAGAACACAAGTACAGCTGTAGTAAAAGAGAACAGATCTCTGATAGTGACATTGAACATGAATAAATCATATAAATAACACTGAAGTGATAAGGCAATTGTTTCATGTTGAAAATAAAATGTAGTATGACATCTCATATTCAACATCAGAGTCAAGATATTTATGGTTTATAATCACAACATCAGCTGCAAACCTTGGCAAATCGCCAAATGTGCATTTTTTTCCTAAAAATAAAACTGACTTATTGATAAAGGCGATAAATAGTTGATAAACCCAGGCAGTTTATAAGGTTCAGCTGGTATTTTCTGTGCTACATTGCAAATAAAGCTATAACAACCACAATGTCCCAGCAGTTTTGAATACATACTTTGTGGTTTGACATGGTATGATCATCAGTTATGAACATCAATAATGAATGGACTGGTGTGCCAAATCTGTTTTGAATTGAACAAAATTATTTAAATGTACAATGTAAAATTGTCCCATATAAGAAAGAACAAGCATATAACTGGCGGGAAAATGGTACAGAAGAACATAATAGCTTTCTAAAGAGAATTGTCATTTATTCATGACAATACCATTCGCACGAAACACTCTGGTATGTCCCAAGTGAAGAGGGTGAACACTGACATATGAACCGACTGATATATTAGCACCTCAGTCTAAATAGCTTCTCTTTTCTGAATGAAATGAACGACATATGAAGAGTTTTGCTTTATGTACAACATCCAAACTATATTAAACTGCATCTCATAAACCAGTAACTATTTCTAATTTAGTCTATGTCAATGATACACAACACTACTATAAAAATAACGGCTACTCTGTAAAAGAAAAGTACCTTCATTTATTTATTTTTTTAAAAGAACCATTTTATTTATATTCTTGACCTAGAGTACTGCTTTGTTTATCAGAAAATGTAGAAAAAGTCTTGGTTTATTCTCAACGTGCACTTGCGTTGTGTAAGGACAAAGGTTAATTTGTGCTTCTCTAGAATAACCAGAGACCTGTAGCTTATTGTGATAGAGTTGCCAGATGAGTATATAGAGGTAATCGCAGATTAACCCGTTAAAAATTGACTGAATTTCACACTTGACTGAATTTGTTTGTTGTGTTCTTAAAAAATCTTTTGATCTAAATGCTTATATTTAAAACGGTTGAAACTGGCTTTGAAGACAAATCCAACTTGTGTCTGTGCAAGAATTGTTTACACAACAAAATTTTTCTTTTAAATAAATGATAGTGACTGAAAAGCAGCCAAAAAGTGTAAACTTCAATAATAGTGTTCAAACACTGTGTCTCATGACATTCTTGGCAAAGGTTTGAAGCAGCTACAATAAAAGATGTTTATTTTTTGTTATTTCATAGCTTTGATGACTTTATTATTATTCTAAAATGTAAAAAAAAAAGGGAACAATGAGTAGGCGTGTCCAAAGATTTGATTGGCAATGCAACCTTGCTCAGTCTCTCTTGCCATCAAGTGGCCAAGTATCAGAACTACATTTTTTAAAATAAAGTTTTACCTTTTAATATAGTCTTAAAAAAAAAAAAAGAACCGTTCTCATTCTGTACACAAACGACACAAAGACGATCACATTAAACACTTAATTACATTCTAAGTCTAATTGTCTTCAACAACATATGGAGTAAACGTGGGCACACAGTGTGACGGAGCGTTCAGAGAGAGCGACTTTCAGGTGTCCATATTGGGGACGGGCTCTTTAGAGTGGTCATTATACATAAAGGTCTCCTCGATGTTGAAATCGGGCGACAGCTGGTCTTTATGGAGCTCCATGTGCGAGGAAACCATCTTGAGCGTGGAGAAAAACAGGCCGCAGATGGTGCAGCGGTACATGAGGGCGCCCGAGTGCGTCTTTAGGTGGCAGATCATAGTGGAACGGCCACGGAAAAAGCGCAGGCAGATTTTGCACTGGTAGGGCTTCTCGCCCGTGTGGATGCGAAGGTGGTAGGTGAACTCGCCCGAGTGTGCGAAATGCTTACCGCAATACCGACAGCGATACAATTTTTCCCTTCCGCCACCAGAGTTACCGTTCAGTACGAGTCCGGCATGAAACGAGGTGCCGCCGTGAGCCATTTTGTCCTGCATGCTGAAGCCTAGGTTTAAGTTGTAACCTGCTTTACCTGAGCCACTCGCCTCCATAGGTGAGGAGGAGGATGAGGAGTATTCAAGAAGCTGGTCCGCCTTGCGTTTGGCCGGCCATACCTGGCTGCCCTGGAGCTCGTTCGAATGCACGCTGAGATGGTAATGAAACGCGGTTTCTGAGCGGAAGGTCTGCGGACACAGGAAGCAGCGCAGCTCAGACTGGCTTTCTCCGCTGATCTCCGGGCTGCCGTCGTCCTGTTTCACCGACAATCCTTCCTCTGTGTGTAGAGACAGGTGTCTTTCCAGCAGCGCGCTCTCCAGGAAGGGACTGGTGCATTGTGGACAAGTGTAAATAGGAAAGAGGTGTGTCAGGGTGTGCCATAGGAGGGCGCATCGAGAGGGCTGAGACAGCTGGCACACTCCACAGCGTAATGTCCTCAAACATGCGTGGCTCTGAACGTGGTCCCTGACAGCCTGAGGAAAAAGATAATCCATTAGTAATATAAACAAATCAATAACATTAATTGAAATAAATTGTTAATACTAAAGTAAAAGAAATAACAATGAATTTGTATTAAATCATCTTTCTACAGTATTTGGTAATGTTGTCAGAAGAGTCATAACAAAAACAGTTTTAGAATATTAAAACAATAAATATAATATTAACAATATTAAAATATTGCATATAACAGTAATTTCAAAGTGAACTTACAAAAAAGTGAATTTAAGTAATTTTCTTCCTTTACCACACAAGTTAGTTAGCAGCATGGAACCGATCGAGTTGTATAAAATAATAAATAAATAATATTTAAAATATATATTTTTTTAAATATTTGCTTTTATTTGTTTGGTTTTTTAATATTTATTGTAACATTTCATATAGCTGTTTTATTTGTTCTAGTGTTTGTAATGTTTCTTTGTTTTTTACAACTGTTTCCTTGAGCAATTACTTGCAAGTGAAGCAATGTTGGGTTATTGTAAAATATTAGATTTGTTTACATGTTATTTTAATAAATAATCATATTATTAATATTTCATCAAAGTATATTTCTATATTCAAAATTCATTTCTCATAGAGAGAGAGAAAGAGAGAAAAATAACAGTTTTAACAGTTAGGTTTGTACAAATTGTATACAAGTATATTATTTATTAATATTTTGAATTAGCTTTTAGTTTTATATTTTCAGTTTTCATTTAAGTTTAAGTTTGTGTGATTTTGCTATGTTCTATTGTCATTTAATTAATTAATTAATTAATTAATTATACTTACTTAGCCTTAATTTATCCAGTTTAGTAATCAGTTTTAACTTCAGTAAGTTGCCAAGTTTTTTAAGTTTAAGTTTTTCATTGAATATTTATACTATATGTTATTTTAGCTTTTTTCAATTAACGAATAAGGCATAAGCATAATGATTTCCAGGTACCACGGTTGCATCTGTGGCCAGTTGCATAAACTACTTAGATTAGTAAAGTTATCCAATTTTTTTCTTCGTGACTGTTCATAACTTTTTTGAATTCAGTTATATATAATGGTATATTGGTCTAATTTGAATCTGAAAAGTAACTTGGTTAACTCCCAAATGACACACTATACATCTATGTACTTGCACACTATGTACATATGCACTGTGTACTCAACAATGTACTGTATGATTTTTATAAGGTTATTTTGTCATTAATAATCAGAGTATGATAGCCCCTCCCACTTTGTGACAGTTGCGTGCATGAAGTTTCCCAAATTCAGGATTTTCATATTTTCAGTTAAGTTCATTTTAGTGGTTTTTAAGGTTATTTTTTTTTTTTTTTTTTTTTTTGTGTTTTTAAGTTTGAAGAAATATTTCTACTAAAAAATGGCATATAATAGTGCATAAGTACGGATTTCAGACACACCTTAAGTTTATGCAACTGGCCCCTGGTTAGGGTTAAGACATGTACAGTATAAGACTTATACACACACAAAAAAACTGCTCCACTAACCTTAAAATCATTCGCCATGGATTTAGCACAGATGGTGCACTTCAGTTCCCCTCCTTGTTGTTGGGAGGCTCCATTCAGTTGGTCTGGATTTTGAGGGGCGCACTTGGCAGCTGACTGACGCCTGTGGTGAATCAGTGCGGATTCAGTCCGAAACTGATGTTCACAAACATCGCAGGAGAAGAGCAAGATGCCCACATGTGTGAGGGCGTGAGTGACAGCAGCAGCTCGGTCCGTGAAAGAGGTGCCGCACACCTGGCACGAACCCGTTTCCGAGAGGTGCGTCTCAGCGTGAGTTCGTATAACGGCGTTTTCTGCCGGAAGTAGCATCCCATAGGATTTGCACGGCTGAGATGACGCCAGCTGCCCGAGAGACGCCCCGTTTTCTCCATTTTCGATGCACATCAAGTCCTCATCGTCCTCTTCCTCCACAATGAAATGCTCCTCCTCGTCGCTCAGCTCAATGATGTCTTCTGAAAGTGGTCGCCACTGATCGCTGCCCTCCGTCTGCTCTTCCTGTAGTCGGTGCCTCTTCCTAGAATCGTCTTCCTCAAAAAGATCAGAATCTTTGATTGGTCCCGCAACGGCCCCCAGCTGCAAACTGTCCAAGGGGTCATTAGAGGATGATGAAGGGGCGCAGGTTTCCCCTCCAAGCTGGGCTGAAGAATCAGGGATGGAACATGGTTCCTGAGCCCCAAACGTTGATTTAATACCATTAACAACAAGCTGGTCCACTGAGTTACTTCCTGCATCTTCTCCTTCATCCTCCCGCTCAGTCTTGAGCTGCAAAGTCAGTCCAGGTAGAGCATCTGTAGAACGGTTACTGTCCGAAGGACTAGCCTTGTTGGTCACCTGTTGATTGTAACCCAAAAGTACCGGCAAGTCTTCATTTTTTGGTGACTGGGTGGCCAAGTGGGAGCGATTCAACCTGCCGTTCCTGCCTTGAGAAACCGGAG